>NW_024404458.1:1347404-1606550 GCF_905171775.1 Rana temporaria | reverse complement strand
CACTGGGGCAGAGATTATGTCAGCTCTGCAGGGGCAGGCTCAGAGGTGGTTGACGCCACGCCAGCTTCAGCCAGGAATGGTTGTAGGCACCAACCTCCTCTCTGCCCTCCGACATGGACATTTGACCCATGTGCCCTGTTTTCAGGAACTTTCCCAGAACTTATCCACCCTTCGCAGAGGGAGCAGAGGATGAAACATCTTTGGGAGGCCTTGCAGAAAGGTTTGTGCAATGCGTTTCCAGAGCCTGGTCCTGGACATTGTGTTGCTGAGGCTTCGTTCAGTCAGAGAAAGAGTGGTGGAGAAGGTGGCCGTCTGACCGATGCCTTCAGACAATTCTTCAGTCCGTAGCCCCAAGGTCTGATCGGTTCCAGCAACCGTCTCCAGGGTCTGAATTACATGGTGCAGGAATATCTAGGGGCAAGATCAGACTTGGAGACCTTTCCAACAGAAAATCCTCTGGGTTACAAGGTCTTGAGGATGGTCCACTGGCCAGAACTTGCACAATATGCAATTGAGCTACTGGCCTGTCCTGCATCCAGCGTTCTTTCTGAACGCACATTCAGTGCTGCTGGAGGCTTTGTAACCGATCACAGAGGGCACCTGTCCACAGACTCTGTTGATCGGCTCACCTTCATGAAAATGAATCAGTCTTGGATCACCAGCTACCAAGCACCTGATGCTGATGTAACCAATTGATTTTTCTATGGATGTGGGATCCCTTGAAGACTGCCTATGCTGAGTGACTATCCTATTCCTCCTCAATGTTCATGTTGATGGCTTCTAAGAATATTTTTGTTTCAGGGCACTACCACCACTGCCTAAGGCCCAATTTTTCTGCCCCTGTTTACGCGCCCCTGTTAATTACAATTTTTGATCTAATATTTCACAGCAGGGCCCGTTCCTGCACCCAGCAAGAGTAACGGTGAGGACTTACTGTGTTCTGGTACCACCAACACCTAAGGCCTTGTACTCACGACCGGATCTGTGCGCTGGAAACTGTCTGCCCGACAGTTTCCGGCGTACAAGGCTGATTTGTGTTTTGTTCCGCTGGCGTGTACACACCAGCGGACCAAATTCCCGTCGTACCGGAACGCGTGCACGTAAACTACGTACGACGTCACTATAAAGGGGAAGACCAAAGTTAATGGCGCCGCCCTCTGTTCCTCTTTTGCTAGTTACGGGTTTGCTCGTGTTAGTGAAGGTTTGGTTAGAGCTGATTCGCGCTTCTCGGTCTCCAGGCTTTGACAGCGTGTATTCACGGGTTCAGTGCGTGTGCTTGCGGGAACGTAGTTGTCATTCGGCTATAGGCAAGCAGGTTGTTTCTGCTTTAGCAGTTGCATCCTGTGCGCTCGTATCTGTTTGTCACGCGTTTGTCGCAGGTAGTGCTGGATTTGCGAGTGCTTTCTGTTTCAGTGTGTTCTTGACTGACCAGCCGGCCGGTTTGAAGCCATGATGGAGCAGCAGCGTCAATTTTCGCGAGTTGGTGCTGTTTATGGGATGGCTGCTGGATATGTTCATTTGTCCAGTACTTTGGCCAGAAACAGGGGGCGGAGGCGTTTCTGGACCAAGAATTGGTTGCGCCAGCGTGACCAGTTCTCACATATGCCTCTGCTTAGGGAACTCCAGGAGAATAATCCTAATGACTTTAGGAATTTTCTCCGCATGACGGACCCCGTATTCAACCGTCTGCTGGATCTTCTGTCCCCCTATATCACGAGGCAGGACACTGTGATGCGCCAAGCCATCACGGCCGAGCAGAGGCTTATTGCCACGTTGCGGTACCTGGCGACTGGGAGGAGCCTGCAGGACCTCAAGTTCTCGACAGGCATCTCTCCGCAGGCGCTTGGGGTCATCATACCGGACACGTGTGCTGCCATCATCAAAGTTCTGCATGAGGAGTATATTAAGGTAAGTTTCCTGGCTCTAATAATGTGGCCAACTAACTTTATTTTTATTTTCCCAGATATGCTGTGTGTTTAACTAACGTTACCTTTTCTCCCTATGCATGTTGATATCAGCTTTACATGTTTTTTTCTTGGCCTACCTGCAGATTTGTCCCTTACCCAATATTAACCTGTCCAGCATGCTATCCTAGGGACCAACCCACCTTGCCATTTTTTAAAACAGGACTTTTTGTTTTTTGTGTCCCCCCCCCCCCCTTCAAACTTTTATTGTCCCCATCAGAGGGCTGTGGAGTCTCTTAATGAAGTGGCCCTATATATTTCATTTCCCAAATTCTCCATGCACATTTTTCTAATGCAATTTTAATACTGTGAAGTGTCACAAGGATGCTTGTAGGATGTTTTTGTTCCAAAGTACTAAATCTCTTTTTTTGTTTGTCCCCACAGCTACCCTCCACACCACAGGAATGGCAGTCTGTGGCTTCCCAATTTGCCCAGCGGTGGGATTTTCCAAACTGCGGTGGAGCAATAGATGGGAAACACGTCCGCATTGTGCCCCCACCCCGCTCGGGGTCCTACTATTATAATTACAAGGGTTATCATAGTATTGTGTTGATGGCGGTGGTGTCGGCACAGTATGAGTTTCTATATGTGGACGTGGGGAAGAACGTCCGGATGTCTGATGGGGGAGTGTTCGCACGGACTGATTTCTATGATCGTCTCCAAGCTGGTGGTCTGGCATTGCCACCAGATGAAGATAATGTGGAAGGACTTCCGTTTGTGTTCCTAGCGGACGAGGCTTTCGGGCTTGGTCCTCACCTCATGCGGCCTTTTCCCCAGAGGACCCTCACCTCAGAGAGGAGTGTGTTTAATTTTCGGTTGGGCAGGGCTCGGAGGGTAGTCGAGAATGCCTTTGGGATACTCACCAACCGGTTCCGCCTGTTCAGGACATCGATACATCTGGCGGAATATAAATTGGACACCGTTGTATTTGCCTGCTGCATTTTGCACAACTTTTTACGCAGGCACTCCCAGACGTACCTACCCGACATCGGTTCTGAGGCAAGACTACCCTCAGATCCCCTTCCCGGGCTGGACACTGGTCGCGCTGGCTTGGCCCCCCAATCAGCTCGTGAGGTACGCGACAAATATGTTGAGTACTTCATGGGTCGGGGGGCCATTGCTATGCCAGATCATATTTCTTTCTAATTCGGCCCCCAAAGAAAGGAATATTCTAAAAAATAATAAATAATTAGACCATTGGACTTTATACAGTTGTTTGTCATTAATGCTTTTTCTCTTTTTCTGTCTTCCTGGTTCTCTAACTAACTTCTTCAATTGTAATGCATAATTGATTTCTCCACTTTTAGTAACTAACCACATTTTGCACAGTATTCACTCATCTACAAACAGGGTATTGAGTCTAGAAATAAGAAGCAACTCCATTTGTAAATTTTGAGGTCAAGTATTTTAATTTTTGCTTGTTCATGACCCCAAAAATTATTTTATAGTTTTTTCATTACTCCCTGCTTTTGTACTTAGGAGTCTACAAAATTTTTTTATATTTTTTTTTTTTTTCAGGTAATTCAACCAAAAATATTATGCAGATTATACATTTATTAACAAGTTCACTTTTTTTTTTATCAAATATAGTTAGATTTATTGTTTACATATATATATATATATATATATATAGAATATTTTTGGTGGGGTGTTTACCGCCTTAATTTTTTTTTTTGGGCATATTTTTTATGCACAAAAAACAATAATTTTTTAAACATTTTTTTTGTTTTTGGTGTGTTTTTCTAAAAGTAAATTTTTAGGTGAGATTTTGGAGTCAAATCTCTACTTCACTAAATTCAGTGATTAGAGAGATTTATAATTCTATATATATATATTTTAAATTTTTTGGCGTTGTTTATTCTTTATGGTCTAAACTTTATAGTATCCCAAAATGTTCAACATGGTCAAAAAGTAACAAAATCCAATTCCAAAAATATAAAAACTCACAACAGCAGTCAGTCATGGTGTGCTTTCACACTGGAACACGCCAAAATTGGAAGATACACACATTCAGTGCAAACTCGCCAAATGTCATTGGTTCAACAGACAAATGGCCACATGTGCTATCTGACATCATGGGTGATCAATGTCTGTGTTCTGTGGGAGCAAACCCTTCCTCTCAACTACTTGAGGATGGAGGAGGGGGTTGGACCCACAAAGCACAGACATTAGATATTCTGTGATGGCAGATAGCACATGTTGGCACACTGTGTGTGTATCTTCAAATTTTGGCGTATTCATTATTCAAACTGTAAAAATGTTTGTGGGGGCGGGGGATGGGCGGGGGGTGTTTCAGTCTTTGACACGGCCCATCATGTCAATAATGTTTTTAAAATTAGATTCGATGACCATCATTCTTTGCCGCATATTGTCCATTTCCGTGCAGCATTCCAAAAGGACATTTGTTAAATTCTCTTCCATGACAACCATCCTTTCACGCATATTGTGCATTTCAGTGCTGCACTCCATTACCTGCTGAATAATTATAGCAGCACTTGCACGTGAAAATATTGGCACACCATCCTCCTCCCCTAAAAAAAAAATTAAAAATGGCATTTACAACATTATTTTTCGATGAGGCCTATCTACATATGTTTTTTTGAATCAAGCTAGGGTGACACTGACCTGATGGGCTTCTCCTTTCCACCTCTTCGACATCTTCTATCACTCCTCCTTCTTCCACCACCTCCCCATCATCTTCTATCACTCCTCCTTCTTCCACCACTTCCCCATCATCTTGGACTCCTCCTTCATCCATCAATCCACCTTCTTTCAATTCGCCAAATTGTTCTTCCGCCACTTGCCCTTCATCTGCTATAACTTCTAAGTCCAAAATTACTTCTTCCTCCTCTCTTCCTTCCTCCTTTCTTCCTTCCTCCTCTCCTTCCACATCCTCCTCTCCTTCCACATCCTCTTCTCCTTCCACATCCTCTTCTCCTTCCACATCCTCTTCTCCTTCCACATCCTCTTCTCCTTCCACATCCTCCTCCTCCTCCACATGTTGAGATGGAAGATTTTGGCCTTGTCTGGCCCTCTCTGCCTCCTCCAAATGCTGGCGACTTCTTTCCCCTGAAATAAACCAAAAAAAATGTAGACTCATCAGCACACAGATATTGGAGAGCAGAAATCGCACACATTGCTTAGAAGATGCTTTCATTTAGTTACTTTTATCTTTCACCAAACCTACATTTTGCAATTACTTCTATATGGCAAGCTCTGATCCTGCCCCTTTTTAGCAAAGTGACACACATGGATGTCCCCCCTAAACTGTATTTCTGGGAGACCCTACCAAAACCCATTTTTGATTTGGGGAGACACAGGTGCTCTGCATTGCAGATGTGAAAACATCTGCTTTATTACCACTGTTTTTAGAATGAATCCTGTTTGCCTTTCCCATTCTCATACTTTTTTTTTCTAGAACTAGCTTTTACACAATGTTTACAAACAAAGTTTTTGGCCAGTGAGCCATGTCCAGGTGTGTTGTTCCTGGAATAACCGAGCCTTTCTGAGAAACTATGTGATGTTACGTTGTTTACTAAGAACACTATTTGTAAATATGTAGTTATTTATGTCCTAAAAAATAAATGACAACATGTCTTTAAAATTACAAGCAGGCCAAGGAGGCAGATGGTGAAATATACATGGCAACACATTATTGCAGACAATCACCCCCCCCCCCAACCCCAATATATATTTACTTACTTTTACGCAGAATTTTAAGTATTTTCTTCATCTGATGTGGCTCCCTCAAGTCTGACCATCGTTTCCTCAGCTGTTCCTTGGACCTGGTGATCCCAAACATCCTCTGCATTCTCCTCGCCACCTTGTCCATAATATGTGCCTTTCGGCGGTTAGGGGTCTTGTATGGCCCTAATTCACCATCATAGTCCTTCTTTCGCATGATGTAAACTAACTCCACCATTTCCTGGAACCGCATATTAGTGGCTTTATATCTTCTTTGCCTTGATCGGGACGTCCCTGCCTCTGTCCCTTCACTTGTGGCATGAGAGCATCGTGCCCGCTCGTGTGACATCGCCATCTTTCCTTTCCCACAGAGATTATGGGCGTGGAAAAGATGAATTCTTACGCCATGGGCGGAGAAGAGGGCGGCGTTTAATACATACGTGGAGTGTAGAGAATGCAAACAACGTGTTTACGTCGGTTACGCGGAGAATCTTCGAGCGCATCCAGAACATACACAGTTAACGCCATATTTCCTAAACTCATTGATTAGGGGCCTCGCAAAGGTGACGAGGGCGGGGTTTAATAAATACGCGGAGTGTTTAAAAGGTTTACGCCGTGATTACGCATCTTACGCGGTAATTAGGCGAGCGTGAGAAACGAGGAGCGAGAGACAGGAAGGTAAGGAAATTAAAAATGTGATCAGCAGAGGCCTTGAAAATGTAGACACATGGGATGGGGGTTTGGGCTGTTGGTTGCACCCTTTTTAAGCTATTCTGTCTATGGGGTACCACAATGTTATTTTGGTTTCCAAATGCTTTTGGACACCTCACAAAATAGAGATGTGAACAATGCTGTACCTCATTGACAAGTTTTTGAATGGTGTATTCAGATCAGGCAAAGTATTGTTCAAGTGTTGGTTGTACAGAGGTCATTAGGAAGTGTCTTTTATGTCATCCATTGTCAGGGGCATGAGATTTACACATGAAAGAGTGCCTAGATGAAAACTGTCATTTGTAAGCATTGTTTATTTTTCTATATTAAAAATATTTACTGCAATGTGAACAATGGCTCTGCATCTAGCAAATCAATGTTTGGTACAAGCAATGCGGCCGAGCTGCCAATCATTGTTTAAACAAGAGAGACTGTGTTTGTAATTAGATATAGGTAATAAATTTGAAGACACATATTATAGATCAAGGTCAACGCTGATCCTTTGGAATATTTATTTTTCTGTGGTTTATGTTTTTGTAATCTAGACTCAAAAAGAAATATAATTTTGGAAAAATTACAATGGACCTCCTACAAACCAAGGAATCTATAGAGGCCTTACTCCAAAAATATCAGGAGACGCCCATCCTGTGGAATTCCAAGCACTCTTTATATTGCAATAAAGAGGTACGAGCGGCAGCACTAGAAGAGCTAGCAAATTATATGCAAACTTGGGTGCCAGGATGCACTGCCAACATGGTGAAGGATAAACTTGCCAACCTCAGGAGCACATACAGGAGAGCATACAAAGCTAATAAAAGCAAAAAATCGGGAGCAGCAGCAAGACAAGCAAAGGAACCCAAACTGTGGTATTATAAACAGATGGCTTTTTTGCGGGACGAAATGGAAGGCAGGAAAACGATGTCGAGTCTTTCTTCCAACCTTTCCTCCATGCTACCTTCCAGCGGACCTTCCCCAGATTACCACAGCCCTGCAGAGTCGGAGGAAGAGGGCCTGGCTGACAGATCTGCCACCCTTCGATGAGGAGGTATAGTAGTTTCCTCTATATTTCTGGCGTAAATAATTCTTGGTGGATTAATGATTAGATATTGTAAAAAAAAAACCAAGCTGGGAAAAAGCAAAAAAAAAGGTGTTCAGACAAATAGGTGTCAGAGATGACAACTGCAGGGGTCAGAAGTAGAGTGTATTCAAGTAATAATGAACAGAAAATACTAAACGAAAAACATGAAAATGAGTGTGGTTTTATTTAGCGAAATTGTAAAAAATGTCATTTTTTTTCCACACAGGAAGAAGAGATCAGCCAGGAGGTGGCAGATCCTCAGGTGTCTGTCAGCCAGGAGGAGGCCGGGGTCAGTGGCAGCCAGGAGGAGGCCGGGGTCAGTGGCAGCCAGGAGGAGGCTGGGCCCAGTGGCCTGCAGCAGGTCCACCCGGCCAGGAGAACCACCACCAGCCAGTCTTCTCCCCCCCAGGTGAGGCCATCAGGCCGAAGGAGGCAGTTGAGGCCTGTGGAGGAGGCAAGCCTCCGCATGATCCAGGAGGCAAGCGCCATCATGAGGGCCCCCCTCAACCCCACAGAGGCCTTCAGTGCCTCATTGGCCCATGATTTAAATGAAGGGGAGGAGGACCAGAGAAGACTGGCAAAGGCCCTGATGAACCAGGTCCTTTGGTGGATGCAGAGGGGCCTGCTGACCCCAGACACTGGGCTATGTGACCCGGCCCGGCTTGCGGAACACCATCCTCCTGCTGCCACATCGACCCCACCTGCAAGACCCCGTGTTCGATCCGCTGGAAGGCTGCCTGGAGGGAAGGCTGGAAAGAGGAGGAAACGTTGATTTTCTGCCTTCCATTTCCTTCCACATAAAGGACATCTTGTTTGTACTACCACAGTTTGGGTTCCTTTGTTTGTGTGCTGCTGCTTCATATTTTTGTGTTTGGCTCCTGAGGCTTGGAAGTTTATCCTTCACCATGTTGGAAATGCAAGTTTGCATATAGTTTGCTATCTATTCTAGTGCTGCCGTTCTTTTTATTTTTTGTGATGACATTTGCCTGAATAAAAGGCTTTTTGCTTTCATTTGAAAACATGTCTATTGTTTGTTATACTGTGGGGATTATTAGGCAGCAAACCTTTAATAAATATACAATGGGTAATTTACAAAGGACACACTCCTTGGGGGGGGGGACATTTGGTGTGCCAACATGGTTTAATATTCTCTAATGAAACACCAAAAAAATAAAAATAAAAAATAAATAAAAAAAAACATGTAAAAAAAAAAATTTTTAAATGGTGACATAACTAGAAACAACAAAAAAAAATAAAAAAATGCACATTCCTTTACAAAAATGACTACTAAAAATTATGGAGGACCACCAACCAAAACACACGTCTGGCATAGAAAACATTATTAAAGGATTACATCACAAGCAAGAAATGTGACATTTCAGTATGGGACAACTCTATTGAAATTGCATCAGCAAGAGAACGGGGTTATTCTAGCAAGAGAAGAATTAATAAAACGAGGCTTGAAAATGTGGTTTAGTGCGCCTTTTTAAGACATTGTTCTCTTGCTAGAATAAAAGGTTTCTAATGACGAATGTGCCATATCCCAAACAAACGCGAGTTTTACCTGAACGAGCGCTCCCGTCTCCTCATTTGGACTGAGCATGCGCGGGGTTTTTGTACGCTGCTTTTGTGTACAGACGACCGAACATGTCTGACGGACACGATTCCAGCAGACTGTTTTAAAGCAAGACCAGGAAACAGTTGTTCGTTGGAAAACGGTCTGGCCGACGATTGTTTGCTGGAATTCTGTACGTTACTGCCTACACACGAACGAACATGTCCGCTGAAACTGGTCCGCGGACCAGTTTCAGCAGACATGTTTGGTCGTGAGTACGGGGCCTTAGAGATAAAACAATTAAGGTCAAACTCAACATTGAGGCCTAATGGAGCCGAAACCTTGGTTTCATAAATCCAAAAAGATTCACGACGGCTAAGCTGTCGTATGTAATGTCCTCCTCTCCAATGTTTGGTGACCTTTTCAATGCCCCAAAATTTAAGGCCTTTGGGATCTCTGCCATGGCATTCTCTAAAATGCTTAGAAACACTATGAGTCCTAATGCCACGTCGAATATTGCTAATATGTTCTCCAACCCTCACATGCAACTCACGCGAGGTACGCCCGACATATTGCAATCCACACTGGCATTCAAGCATATAAACCACGCCCGTAGTCGAGCAGGTAATTAATTGCTTGATTGGATATTCCATTCCGGTAATATTGGAAATAAAGGACTTACGTTTCTTGATATTACGTTTGGCATGTTTACAGGTTGCGCATCTGCCACAGGCATAAAAACCAGATAAAAAATTAAAAAGTTTGGGTCTCGGGATGACTGGTGGATCTATCACCCCTGGAGCCAACCGATCCCTAAGTGAAGGGGCCTTCCTATACACGAACTGTGGACGTTCTGGAAGAACCGGACCCAGGACCACATCTCCCTTTAAGACAGGCCAATGCTTGGCCACAATCCTTTCAAACTTTTTGTGTTGGATGTTATAATCCAACAACATTTTGTAATTGGATCTATCCATTTCAGCCGTAGAAGGTTTATCCATAATAATCAGATTCCTATCTAGGTTTTTGACCTTTTCCATCTCCTGCTTCACTGAAGACCTAGAATAACCTTTAGATACAAATCTAGTGGCCAATTCCTCAGACTGTACAGCATAATCGGAATCCAAAGCACAATTCCTACGAAGTCTGACGAACTGGCCACGAGGAATATTACATAGCCACAATCTATGATGGCAGCTTGTTAAAGGGATATACCCATTTCGATCTACAGCCTTAAAGTGATTCCTGGTAGCCAACTTGGATCCAGATTTGAAGATCTCAAGATCTAGGAAGATTACCTGTTCAGGGGAAACAGTCCAAGTTAGGACAATACCCTTATCATTGGAGTTTAATTTAGCCATAAAAATCTCCAATGAGGGCATATCACCCTCCCAGACCATCACTAGATCGTCTATATATCTGCGATAGCAGAGGAGCTGAGGCGGTGTATCGTGGAAGACTACATCCCGCTCCCAGTGGGCCATAAATAAATTGGCCACACTGGGAGCAAAACGAGCTCCCATCGCAACTCCTCGCTGCTGTAGGAAAAAATCCTTATTGAACCAAAAATAATTCTTCAATAAACAAAATCTCAAACTATCTAGAAGAAAACTAATATGTTCAGGATTCAAATCAGTGGACTCTAATGCCCATGCCACTGACGCCAGAGCTGCATCATGCCCAATTATGGTATACAAAGAGCCTACATCGGCAGTTACCAATATAGTACTCTCTGTACAGGGAATAGAGTTCAGGATCTGAATAATTTGCTTTGTATCCCGAAGATAAGCAGGTACCTTATGTACCAAAGGCTGCAAAAAAACATCCAGGTATTGTCCCAAACGGGACGTAACGGAATCAATTCCATTTACAATTGGACGGCCAGGAGGTCACGCTGACGTGTGAGCTGTGTTAGATCCGGAAGCCCTGGAGCTCCGTGCTGTGCTGCCACGCTCTACACTCGGCTCTGAGTGTTGTTTTATGTGAGTTTATTTAGATTTTTTTCATTCATTAAATCCAGTTTAAAGACAGAGAGCACTAGTTTGTCCCCTTTTTGTTTTATATAAATTCTCCGTGGTCTTTGGGAGTGCTGAGCCGTCTGCTGCCTGCTGCCTGCTGTACACCTTTTTAACTTGGAAGTGTCCTGTACTTGCCTTGGAGGTTTTTCAAAAGCTTTGTGACCTAGCCATGGTCGAATGGCTGAGGTGAGGGGCCATCTGTAGTTAGTGGTGGAGGAACCTTCCTGTTGATCACCGTTTCTGATGTTTATCACGAATAGTCACTTCATTATTTGGAGCACCTTTGGACTTTTTTTCACTGATGCACTTTATGGATTTCTCTTTGTGTCATTATCAGAGTCTTAATTTTATATTTATCTGATCACTATTTTTGATGTTGTTTAAACGGTATACGCCAATACCCGCTTTCCCAGCCACGAGTTTGAACACTGCGCCGGCATATACCGAGCGCAGTACACTCGTGTATCTTTGGGCAGTCTCGGCACTTCTCGCGCTGACGTCCTGAGCATACAGGACGTCAGCGCGAGAGTTGCCGAGCCTGCCCGACGATACACGAGTGTACTGCGCTTGGTATATGTCGGCGCAGTATTCAAACTTGGCGCGGGAAACGAGTGGGGAGGACGCGAGGACGCCGCAAAAGGACGCCGGACCCGACGAAGAGGACACCCGAAGCCGCAGACGGACCCCGGACCCGACAAAGAGGACCCCCGGAAGCCACAGAAGGACCCGTACACGACGAAGAGGACACCCGAAGCCGCAAACGGATGCCAGACCCGACAAGGCCGCCGATGGACGCCACGCAAGACACCAAAAGTGTAAGTACAAAAAACTTTTTTCCACAGGATTCGGGGCAACATTAGGGGTGCGCGGTATACGCGGGAGCGCGTTATACCGCGATAAATACGGTATATATATATATGAGAAATATTAGCAGAAAAGAGTCCTATAAACTGTGTTAGAATAGGTGAAAAAAGGGTGATTCTTAGGCCTCGTACACACGACCGAACATGTCTGCTGAAACTGGTCCGCAGACCAGTTTCAGCGGACATGTTCGGTCGTCTGTATGTCCGACCGGACAATTTTCCGGCGGATCGGACAGGTTTCCAGCGGACAAAGGTTTCTTAGCATGCTAAGAAACATATCCGCTGGAAGCCTGTCCGTCGGACATGTTCGGTCGTCTGTACGACTTACCGGACATGTCCGCTCGGCTGAAAGCCCTCGCATGCGTCGAAGTGATTTGACGCATGTGTGGAACCATTGACCTTCCAGGGTCGCGCACGTTGCCGCGTCATCGTCGCGGCGACGGCGCGGCCACGTCACCGCGTATCCTGTACGCGGGGATTTTGGTTTGATGGTGTGTACAACCATCAGACCAAAATCCGGCAGCGGACATGTCCGATGAAAATGGTCCGGCGGACCGTTTTCATTGGACAGTCCGTCCGTGTGTACAAGGTCTTAATTGCAGTGCTTCAAAGTGTTCCATCCCACATGCAATATGCACTTCTTACCAGAAGGGTTGGATTTCCAGTTATAGAGATCAAACTCGCTTGCACAGATATCTACCATGAAGGATATTTCACTCCTAGGACTCCTGTACAAATGCTCGTCTTTTGTAGAAGGATTTTTTGCTATATTTTTTTATTCACTTTTTTCAGTTATTCACTCAAGTTTTTTTCCATATGAACTCAATATAAATATTGTTCTTTGATATTATTAAGTTTAATTTGAATATTTATAAGTTGTGCACTTATATGTTATTTCGGTATATGTAGTGAGTAGTGTATTTAGACTTTTATAAGTGCCCCGTTGACTCTGGGTGAATTGCAGATGGCGACCAGCCTGTTCCCTAACTCAAAGGCCCCCGGAGACGATGGTCTTCCTGTGGAAATATACAAGCAGTATGGGGAACTGATACTTCCACACCTCCTGAAGGTGTTTAATGCCGCAAGGGAGAAGGGCACTCTTCCCATATCTATGACCAGGGCTAACATTGTCCTGATTTTGAAACCCGACAAAGACCCGCTCGACCCAGGGTCCTACAGACCAATTTCCCTTTTACAAAATGATGTAAAGATTCTCGCCAAGGTCCTGGCGGTCAGACTGAATGGGGCCATTTCCACTATCATACACTCTGACCAATCAGGGTTTATGCCGCAGAAATCGACGGCTATAAACTTGAGGAGACTCTTTCTCAAAATGCAATCTCAGGCGGATAACATGGGGGACAGAGCCTTGCTGTCTCTCGATGCCCACAAGCGTTTGACAGCGTCGAATGGGAAAATCTCTGGGCAGTGATGTGGAAATTTGGGTTTGGAGATGGATTCATTACTTGGGTCCAGCTCCTATACTCATCCCCGGTAGCGGCGATAAGGGAGGGTGGGAGGGTGTCTCGCACTTTTAATCTACACAGGGGTACGCGGCAGGGATGCGCACTGTCTCCCCTCCTCTTTGCCCTGGCCATTGAGCCTCTGCCGGCCATGATTCGGACAGATCCTTTGGTTCAGGGATTCCATTATGGAGACCTGCACGAGAAGATCATGTTATACGCGGACGATACCATGTTGCTTCTGGGAGACACTGCCGAGTCGCTAACGGAGGCCATGACTGTGGTCCGACGGTTCAGCGAATACTCGGGTCTGACCATTAATTAATCTCTCCTTCTGCTTGATCGACGGCCTCTCCTGCCCATAAGTACTATACAGGACATCCCAGTCTCTGAATCCTTTCGGTACCTTGGTATCCAGGTTACCGCATGCCCGCTGGACTATGTCAGCCTAAATCTCACCCTCTTGATTAATCGTTGTTGGGACCGGGTCAAGGTATGGAGTAATTTCAAACTGTCACTGGTTGGGAGGGTGAACCTGATAAAGATGATCCTTATGCCACAATTACTATACATATTGCACAACTCCCCGATGGTCATCCCTCTGAAAAAGTTTAGAGTCATTAATTCTATTTTCCGCTCTCTAATTTGGCTCACGAAGCCCCCTAGGGTTAAACTTGAGCAACTGCAGTGTCCGAAAGAGGCTGGCGGATTGGCATTACCCAATCCCTGGCTCTACTATTTGGCCTCTCAGGTGCAGCACATTGCGAGGGTGGTAGAACCCCAACAGTATCTGCAGCTGAATCTGAGGGATCCCTCGGTTCGGCTGCTCAGATTCACGACCGGGGGAGAGGTGATGGAGGGCCTGGTGGCCTTGCGGTATGCGAAATCTAACAAATGGTTCCCCACATATGTACTCATGCAGAAGATCTGGAATAAGGTTAGGATGATGCAGGGGGTGACAGGTTTTACTAAATACAGCCCCATATGGGATAACTTATACTACCGGGAAATAGCTAAACTACCGTACGATCTGAAGTGGAAACAGTATGGGATATCCCTCTTATCACTTAGAGCGGGCCAGTTGAGGTCCTTCACTGAGCTCAGGGCAGACTTCCAACTTCCAGCGTCCATGCACTTTTATTACCTACAACTCAAACACACATTTGATGCTCGGAGAGAGGCTGATATATGGTCCATGGACGCGGCACCAGTCTTTAACTTCCGGTCCGAATTGTCCAACTACAAGGGGTTCATATCCAGTTGCTATGCTATGTTGTTAAACCTCTTCCTATTGGGTACCCCTCTTAAGGCGGTGGTGCGATGGGAACGGGATGTGGGAGCGTTCGAGGATGAGCAGTGGGAGGAAGCCTTGCAGGCGGTCCCCAAGTGCTCCCTGAATGTGGCACACAGACTGTCGCAACTCTACATCCTCTTACGGGTCCATTATACGCCAGCCAGGCTGGCACGAATGGGATTGGGGGTAGACCCCTGCTGCACCAGGTGCTGCAGGGACCATGGTGATCTCATCCACCTTTTGTGGCGCTGCCCGAAGCTCCATCTTTACTGGACGGGGGTGGTTGACACTATTAACGGGGCCTTCCAGACACAAGTTCCCTTGGAACCCAAGGTTTGTCTTCCTGCTGGGGATTACTGAAGGCCTCTGAAGTGGAGGATATCCCTAGACAGGCTATAGGCAGGGTCCTGTTCCAGGCTCGCTTAGTGATACTGAGACACTGGAAGGACACTGAACCACCTACAGTGCAGGAATGGATTAAGCAGACGGGAGTCACTTTGAGGTTGGAGAAGGTGGTGTATCAGAGAAGAGGGACCAGCTGCAAATATGAAAAGCTGTGGGCCCAGTGGCTTGATGTTCTGGGGCTAGCCCCGATAGATCTTGTGTACGAGAGGTTATTCTAGATCTGCGACCGACGGGTTCCTGGATACTTGTACATGCCCCCGGGGGTGGGGTGGGGGGGGGGGGTGGGCGATGGTTGCAGGGGAATTTACAATAATGTGTGGCTTTGGATGTAGTGACATGTTATATGTGTACTCTCCCTTGTGATTTTAAGTGTGATTACGCTCTGGAGTTTTGTAAGCTGTTTTTTACATTTGCTCAATAAAAACTTTTGTTTGAGAAAAAAAAAAAGACTTTTATAAGTAGCAGCATCTTTTAGCACATACTTTTTTTTGGTAGAGGGTAAGCGCAAAAAAATTCCAATATATATAAATTGTATATACACTGACATGTACCGCATTTAACCACTTCCAAACCGCCGTACGTCTTTATACGGCCTAACTTTAAAGATTGATATCTCGGTAACGGCAGCAGCTGCTGCCACAACCGAGGTATCAATATTTAGTGTCAGCGGTTCTGTTAACGATAACGGCGCTCTCTGCGGCGGATTCGCCGCGAGATCGCCGTTATCGGTGGCGGGAGAGGGCCCCCCCTCCCGCCGCTCTCCCGCACCCTCCGCCGCTTACCGGAGCCGTCGGTAGCGGCGGAGGCGATCGGGACCGTTCGGCTGGTGACTGGGGACGAGACTGAAGGAAAAATCTCCTTCGCCCGTCCCCATAGCTCTGCTGGGCGGAAGTGACGTCAAAACGTCAGTCCCGCCCAGCCTCTTAAAGAAACATTTTTTTTTTGTCATTTGAAAAAATGACAGTTTCAAATTTTTTTTTTTTTTTTTTTTGCATTTTAGTCTAATTATGAGATCTGAGGTCTTTTTGACCCCAGATCTCATATTTAAGAGGACCTGTCATGCTTTTTTCTATTACAAGGGATGTTTACATTCCTTGTAATAGGAATAAAAGTGATCATTTTTATTTTGTTTCCAGTTTAAAAAATAATAAAATAAATAAAAATAAATAAGGAAAAAAATAAAAAAAATTTAAAGCGCCCCGTCCCGACGAGCTCGTGCGCAGAAGCGAACGCATACGCGAGTAGCGCCCGCATATGAAAACAATTTTTTAAACGACACAAGTGAGGTATCGCCGCGATCGTTAGAGCGAGAGCAATAATTCTAGCCCTAGAGCTACTCTGTAACTCAAAAAATGCAACCTATAGAATTTTTTAAACATCGCCTATCGAGATTTTTAAGGGTAAAAGTTTGACGCCATGCCACGAGCGGGCGCAATTTTTAAGCATGACATGTTGGGTATCATTTTACTCGGCGTAACATTATCTTTCACAATATATAAAAAAATTGGGCCAAATTTATTGCTGTCTTATTTTTTAATTAAAAAAAGTGATTTTTTTCCAAAAAAAGTGCGCTTGTAGGACCGCTGCGCAAATATGGTGTGACAAAAAGTATTGCAATGATCGCCATTTTATTTTCTAGGGTGTTAGAAAAAAAATATATATAATGTTTGTGGGTTTTAAGTAATTTTCTAGCAAAAATAACTGTTTTAGTCTTGTAAACACCAAATCTGAAAAACACCCAAAGTAGAGAAGTGGTTAAAGTGGAATTAAAGCCTTACTATAACTATTCTTAAAAATGTACCCCCCCCTCTTCCTACCTAATCTGTTCAAAGCATACCTGTGTACTTATCTATTTTCAATACGCTCAGCTCTGGCTTCCCTGTGTCAATGAGTGGCTGCTGCCAGGGAAAGGAGTGTTGACAATAGCCGGGTCATGGAAGCCTATGGGTGGTGACACAGCTCTTGGAATTTTAAAACTCAGTTTGCAGTAATGTGGTCACACCAAACAGCCATAGGAGCTTTAAGAAGAATAAAAGCAAATGACACTGGTCTAAGGCCCCATACACACGAGAGGATTTATCCGCGAATACGTTCCAGCGGAACGTTTCCGCGGATAAATCCTCTCAAGGATTTCAGCAGATTTCTCTGCGATGGAGTGTACTCACCATCGCATTGAAATCCGCGCCGAAATCCTCTGGCGATGACGTGTCGCGCCGTCGCCGCGATTATGACGCTGTCATATAAGGAATTCCACGCATGCGTCGAATCATTACGACGCATGCGGGGGATCCCTTCGGACGGATGGATCCGGTGAGTCTATACAGACCAGCGGATCCATCCGTTGGGATGGATTCCAGCAGATGGATATGTTCTGCATGTCAGCAAATATCCGATCTGCTGGAATCCATCCCAGGGGAGAAATATCCGCGGAAACAGATCTGCTGGAGTGTACACACCATAGGATCTATCCGCTGAAACCCATTCGCTGGGATTTTTCAGCGGATGGATTCTATCGTGTGTATGGGGCCTAAGGCAGTGTTTCTCAAACCTTTTTCTGTCAAGGCACGCTTTAAAATTATGAATAATCTCGGGGCACCCCTTAAAATTATGGAAAGCCTTGAGGCACCCTTTAAAATTATGGACAATTTCAAGGCACCCTTTTTTTTTTTTTTAACAACAAGGTTGGTCTTTATTAAGGCAAAAATGGTACAGTTTAAGGTACATTAGTCATCAATACAAAGCAGCATCGTAGGCAGACATGAGATACAGAATTCACAGCCGCAGGTGAACATTCCACAAGTCACAACATGGCAGGGGTACAGCTAAGCATATCCATCATGACAATTACCAAGCTTATCAGGCCGGGGACAGAGAGAGGGGGGGGGGGGGGGAAAGGGGGGGGGGGGCGGGAGAGAAGGCAGGGAGGGGGAGACAGTCAGGAGGAACGGGAATACAATATCCAGGCTTGCTCACAGAGGATTTATCCAAGGCCCCCACATCCGCTCAAATTTCAACGGGCAGCCCCTATTCATGTACGTCATTTTATACAGCGGGAGAACTGCATTCACCGCATCCATCCACCCACCCACCGTAGGGGGGGTTCTAGAGGTCCATTTTAGTAAGATCGCTTTTTTTGCGTAGAAAAGAAGTAGTGACAACAGCAGCTTAACATACCGAGGCCTCTGCTCATCATCCTGCACCCCCAGGAGCGCCAGCTCTGGGGAGATAGGAAGAGACAGTTGGAGGCGCACATTCACCGTTTCAAAGACAGCGGCCCAGAAGTCTGACAGTCTGGGACATGTCCAAAACATATGCATATATGTTCCCACCGCCGTGCAGCATCTCGGGCAGTTAGGTGAACGCTGCGGATATATCCCGTGCAGTCTCTGGGGGGTGAAGTACACTCTGTGCAAGAATTTGGCCTGAATCAGCTTATCTCTAGATGAGATCACCAGTCTATACCCATCCTCGAAGCACTCCTCCCATACCCCTCTGTCCAGGGACGGGACATCCACCACCCATTTGCCCCACAGAGCATCCATCTTAGGGGAGTTCTTACTAAGGATCGTCAAGTACAGAGTGGAGAGTGCTTTTTTAAGGGTGTTCTGAGCCAGCAAGTCCTCAACCAGGTCAGTCCGGAGGTCAGGGGGGGTCGGGAACTGGGCCCTGAAAGCATGCCGCAGCTGATGGTAGCGGAACAGCATCCAGGGCGCCAGACCGAAACGACTGGCCAGGGTCGAGAAGGGAAGCAGGGATCCCCCACTAACAATGTCCCGGAGGACCTTAATGCCCGAGCGCGCCCACACCTGCGGGTCCGGTATAGTGCGGAAGTGTTTGAGGTTAGGGTTACCCCACAGCGGGGTAAAGGGGGACCATCTGCCAGGGGATTGAAAACGACGTCTAGCCACTCCCCACACCCGCAACGTAGTCCTAGACGGACCCGGCAGCCGGGGGTACCCAGACGGACCCCGGTAAACCAGGTTGCTTAATTCGGTAAGGGAGCCCACAATAGCTGCCTCCAAACAGACCGCCGCATTGGCCCTGGACTGCTCAAACCACCACCTCACCGTAACTAGTACGGCGGCCCAATAATACACTAGTAGGTTGGGTAAGGCACCCTTTAATATTATGTGTAAGGGGGGGAAACTAATGCGCAAAACCACTCTAACCCAGGGCACTAAAAACGAATAATAATATGTGGATAAAAAGCGATAAAATAAATATGAAGGCAGCAGCCACTACTAAAAGATGCTTACGCACCAGCAATAGTATAAAATGAGGGGGGTGTAATGGCGCTTGCCACTTAAATAGTAAGCAAATGATTAGTAATGAGCACAAAATGACCAGTAAAAATGTGTTTCCTTATTCCTTGAAAAAACCTCCAAACATCAATACCAATGATGAGAAGGATGAATAACGTGAAAAATAATGAAAATCCAAAATATATGATTGACTAAAAACCATTTCGGTCATCAGACATTTTTCAAATAAATTTCCCAAAATTGATAATATATAAAAGTGAGAAAATGAATCCTTCAGTGAATAAATAGTGACATCAAACATCCAGTGTATATTACAATAAATAAAAAACTGCAAGAAAAAATGCAATAAAGAATAAATGTATCAAAAAAAGTCCATGTGCACAATCCCTGTGCTAAAAAATTTTCAATCAAAATAACGGTGCTTCAATAATATTTTCAAACAGTGTGTGGTGCTTCAAAAACAATAATCCAAATAATAAGGTGTTTCCAAAGTGCAGATGTGCTTGAATGATAGCTGTAATCCACCGTACAATCATTTAGTGTAACTGTGCAAAACCAACACCAGTGTATGGTAGTACAAGCCTCTCACCTTAGGAAAGGCTATATTGAGCCTATAATGATTGCTGAAAAGCCCAGCAGATATCTCTGCAGATCAATGCTTCCAGGACAGCCTTTTCTCCAAACTCCCAGCTGCAGATCTCACAGGTCCTAGCCAGAACACTCCCAGCATGGATGGCACTCAATAAAACACATATGATATCCTCATAGTGTAGTATGCAAACATAAGGTTTTAATGAGCAAAGGAAATGCACTTACATTTATAACGATTAAAAAAAAACATCAGGCAGCATGTAGCTGACAGGCGTGTGTCTCTGAGTAGTCTCCGTTCTCGGCCGCGAACGGAGATGACGTCACCGACGGCTCTCCTGAATCTTGACGCGTTGCGTGGCAGCCCGACGCCACTTAATCATAAGATAGAGAGCCGTAGATGCACTGGTGACTTTTATAATGCCGCACTGGGCACACGAACTCGGCGCCATATCAAATTAATATTTCGCTACCATGGTTTGAAATAAATAATAGAATGAGGAATCATCCGCTTGGAACAATATAAAAACAATTTAAAAACAATTTGTATCAAAACTATGATATTAACACTGACATATCCCTCTGGTGGTGGATAATAGTAATGTTTAGACTAAAAATAAATTCAATGTAGGCCAATGGTATTAAAGCACCCTCTAGTGGATAATAGAAGAGTCACAACCAAATATGTAGAATGGCCATAGCAGTGATAATATATTAGAATAAAATGGACTAAGAATGGTAAAAGTATTTAAAATGGAGAGAATAATAATGATGGGCAAGGAAGGAATAACTAGGTATGTTAAAAGTGATGGTCCGTAGAGGATGATGATAAAATATTGAAAAAATTGTATATAAAATATATAAAAATTACTATATAAATAACCTTTAAGAATATATTTTAAAAGGGACATAACAAGGTGACTAATATTTTGAGATAAAACAGTTAAGGTCAAACTCTATGTTATGTGCGTTGGGCGCCAAAGTGCACAATTTGTGAATCCAACGAGATTCAGCTTGACTGATTTTTTGTACCTTGTTGTCCCCTCTCCAGTGAGGTTTGTACTTCTCTATGCCCCATACTCTTAATGTGGAGGGGTCTTTATTATGATAACGCTCATAGTGGCGGGATAAGCTATGTTTAGGGAATCCATTTTTTATATTTTGTGTATGTTCACGTAATCGTTTCCAGAGTGGTCTTTTGGTTCTTCCCACATACTGGATTTTACATGGGCACTCCAAATGGTACACCACCCCTTCCGTTTTACATGAGATGAAATCTTTGATTTTATACTCTTTCCCTGTAAAACTTGATCTAAAGATTTCTTTTTTCTTTTTGCTTTCTTTCGTATGTTTACAAGTGAAACATGTTTTGCATGGGTAATAGCCTTTTTCATTGAAAAAAGAAAAGCTTTTCTTTTCAGGAGGATCCAGCACATTTTTAGCAATTAAATCTCTTAGGGTGGGGGCCCTCCTATATGTGAACAGCGGTTTCTCTGGGAGTATAGATGACAAATGGCGATCAGCTTTGACAATATGCCAGCCTGTTGGTTTTGCACAGTTACACTAAATGATTGTACGGTGGATTACAGCTATCATTCAAGCACATCTGCACTTTGGAAACACCTTATTATTTGGATTATTGTTTTTGAAGCACCACACACTGTTTGAAAATATTATTGAAGCACCGTTATTTTGATTGAACATTTTTTAGCACAGGGATTGTGCACATGGACTTTTTTTGATACATTTATTCTTTATTGCATTTTTTCTTGCAGTTTTTTTATTTATTGTAATATACACTGGATGTTTGATGTCACTATTTATTCACTGAAGGGTTCATTTTCTCACTTTTATATATTATCAATTTTGGGAAATTTATTTGAAAAATGTCTGATGACCGAAATGGTTTTTAGTCAATCATATATTTTGGATTTTCATTATTTTTCACGTTATTCATCCTTCTCATCATTGGTATTGATGTTTGGAGGTTTTTTTCAAGGAATAAGGAGTGAAACACATTTTTACTGGTCATTTTGTGCTCATTACTAATCATTTGCTTACTATTTAAGTGGCAAGCGCCATTACACCCCCCTCATTTTATACTTTAATATTATGGACAGCCTTGAGGCACCCTTTAAAGTTATGGACAATCTCAGGGGAACCCTTTAAAGTTATGGACAATCTCAGGGGAACCCTTTAAAGTTATGGACAATCTCAGGGGAACCCTTTAAAGTTATGGACAATCTCAGGGGAACCCTTTAAAGTTATGGACAATCTCGGGGGAACCCTTTAAAGTTATGGACAATCTTGGTCACCCTTTAAAGTTATGGAAAATCATGAGGCACCCTTTAAAATTAAGGACAATCTTGGGGGAAACCCTTTAAAGTTATGGACAATCTCAGGGGAACCCTTTAAAGTTATGGACAATCTCAGGGGAACCCTTTAAAGTTATGGACAATCTCGGGGGAACCCTTTAAAGTTATGGACAATCTTGGTCACCCTTTAAAGTTATGGAAAATCATGAGGCACCCTTTAAAATTAAGGACAATCTTGGGGGAAACCCTTTAAAATTATGGACAATCTCAGGGCACCCTTTGAAATGATGGACAATTTCGAGGCACCCTTTAAAATTATTGACTGCCTCGGGGCATGCTTTAAAATTATGGGCAATCTCGAGGCACCCTTTAAAATTATGGACAATGTCAAGGCACCCTTTAAAATTATAAACAGCCTTGAGGCACCCTTTAAAATTATGGACAAATTCAAGGCACCCTTTAAAATTATGGGCAATCTCGAGGCACCCTTTATAATTATGGACAAATTCAAGGCACCCCATTCTAAAGAGTAAAAACTATTCTAATAGTTTTACATAATGCAGAAACATCCACACAAGTAGGACACCGTAATTGATCCGATCTGCGTGTGTCCGTCGGCTCAGCGGGGATCCCCAATTCACATAGGGGGGGGGCCAGGATCTGGGGGTTCCCTTTGTTAAAGGGGTCTTCCAGATTCTGATAAGCCCCCCGCACGCAGACCCCCACAACCACCGGGCAAGGGTTGTGGGGATGAGGCCCTTGTCCCCATCAATATGGGGACATCCTCCCCATGTTGAGGGCATGTGGCCTGGTGCGGTTCAGGAGAGGGGGGGCGCACTCTGTCCCCCCCTCTTTTCTGCGGCCGGCCAGGTTAACGTGATAAGGGTCTGGTGTGGATTTTTGGGGGAACTCCACGCCATTTTTTTTCAATTTGGGGTGGAGTTCCCCTTAAAATCCACACCAGACCTGAAGGGCCTGGTATGGATATTTGGGGGGAACCCCACGTCATTTTTTTTTTTAAATTAATGGCGGGGTTCCCCTTAATATCCATATCAGACCTGAAGGGCCTGGTAATGGAATTTGGGGGAACCCCCACACTTTTTTTTATTTTTTATGAATGAATCATCTCTGTAATTGTCAGAGCCGACAATTCATTAGAGCCGCAAAGCCGGTTTTAAATGCCTTTTTTTCTTTCAGAAATTACACTTTGTGCAGGGACAGTTCTATGTACGGGAAACATGCGCTTTTTCACATGCTGACTTTACACCCCCCTAGGTACGAAATTTAAAGTAATATTACACTTTTATTGTTTCACTTTTAGCATTATTAAATTCACTGCTCCTGAAAAAACGGCTGTTTTTAAAACTTTTTTTTGCATTGATACATGTCCCCTGGGGCAGGACCCAGGTCCCCAAACACTTTTTAGGACACTAACTTGCATATTAGCCTTTAAAATTAACACTTTAGGTTTCTCCTATAGACTTTAACAGGGTGTTCCGCGGCTTTTCGAATTTGCCGTGAACACCTCTAATTGTTTGTTGTTCGCCGAACAGGCGAACAGGCAATGTTCGAGTCGAACATGAGTTTGACTCGAACTCGAAGCTCATCCCTACTTTAAAGATGGATATCTCGGTAACGGCAGCAGCTGCTGCCACAACTGAGATTTCCATCTTTACTGAGAGCGGTCCTGTAAATGATAACGGTGGTCTCCGTGGCGGATTTGCCGCGAGATCACCATTATCGGTGGCGGGAGAGGGCCCCCCCTCCCGCCGTTCTCCCATGCCCTCCGCCGCTTACCGGAGCCGTTGGTAGCGGCGGAGGCGATTGGGTCCTGTCCCCTGGTCGGCTGGGATACGAGTGAGGGCAAGATGGCCCCCACCCGTCCCCATAGCATAGCAGGGCGGAAGAGACTTCAAAACATCACTTCTGTCCATGCCCCTAAAGCAATATTTTCTAGTTGTCATTTTTTTCAAATGACAATTTTTTATTTTTTTTTGCATTTAAGTCTAAATATGAGATGTGACGTATTTTTGACCCCCAGATCTCATATTTTAGAGGACCTGTCATGCTTTTTTCTATTACAAGGGATGTTTACATTCCTTGTAATAGGAATAAAAGTGATCCATTTTTTTTCAGTGTAAAAATTAATAAAAAAAAAGAAAAAGAAATAAAAAGAAAACCCCAAAAATCTTTTTTTAAAGCGCCCCGTCCCGACGAGATCACGCGCAGAAGCGAACGCATACGTGAGTAGCGCCTGCATATGAAAACGGTGTTCAAACTACACAAGTGAGGTATCGCCGCGATCGTTAGAGCGAGAGAAATAATTCTAGCCCTAGACCTTCTCTGTGGCTCAAAAGATGCAACCTGTAGAATTTTTAAAATTTTGCTAATGGAGATTTTTAAGGGTAAAAGTTTGACGCTATTCCACGAGCGGGCGCAATTTTGAAGCGTGACATGTTGGGTATCATTTTACTCGGCGTAACATTAACAATATATAAAAAAATTGGGCTAACTTTACTGTTGTCTTATTTTTTAATTAAAAAAAGTGCGCTTGTAAGACCGCTGCGCAAATACGGTGTGTAAAAAAGTATTGCAATGACCGCCATTTTATTCTCTAGGGTGTTAGAAAAAATATATATAATGTTTGGGGGTTTCAAGTAATTTTCTAGAAAAAAAACTGTTTTAGTCTTGTAAACACCAAATCTGAAAAACAGCCAAGGTCCTTAAAGGGTCACTAAAGGATTTTTTTTTTTTTAGCTAAATAGCTTCCTTTACCTTACTGCAGTCCTGGTTTCATGTCCTCATTGTTCTTTTTTGCTCTGATGTTGCTGTAAATCTCCTCTGTTCTGGACACTTCCTGGTTGTCTGTTTCCTGATCACCACAGTACTGGGAGATTTTAGTTTAGTTTCGTTTTCAAACCAATACTGCTCTATGGCACTGTCCAGCACAGAGGCAGGATAACATGCTAAAACGAAACTAAATACAAAAACGAAACTACAGGTACATTATATGATTGATTTTTATCTATTTTTAATAGTTTTTAAAAGGAATCAGTTAAAGCGGGAGTTCACCCCAAATTTTTTTTTTAACCTTAGATCGATGCTCATTTTGTCTAGGAGAATCGGCTAGTTGTTTTAAAATCGAAGCTGTACTTACCGTTTTAGAGAGCGATCTTCTCCGCCGCTTCCGGGTATGGTCTTCGTCACGAGTAGCCGAAAGAAGCCGAACGTCGGTGCGGCTCTATACGGCGCCTGCGCACCAACGTTTGGCTACTTTCGGAAAATCGTGACGCGATGGATGTGACCGTCGGAAGCCTGTCGGAAGACTGTCAATCAAATAGGAACGCCCAGTCCCGCAGCCCATACCTGGAAGCGGCGGAGAAGATCGCTCTCTAAAACGGTAAGTAGAGCTTTGATTTAAAAAAAAACTACCCGATTCCCCTTGACAAAATGAGCATGAATCTAAGGTTAAAAATTTACATTTCCGGGTGAACCTCCACTTTAACTATTATGTCTCTATACCCTCTAAACAGTCATTTCAGCAAAACATTTTTTTTCCTTTAGTGACCCTTTAAGTGGTTAAAACTACTCGCGGCTATAGAGAATTGTCGGATCCCGGCAATACAGATAAAAGTCTTAAAAAACAACAACATGGGTTCCCCTCTAGTCCATTGACAGGCCCTTTGGGTCTGGTATGAATATTAAGGGGAACCCCAAACCAAAAAAAATGTGTGGGGGACCCCCTCAAAATCCATACCAGACCCTTCAGGCCTGGTATGGATTTTATGGGGAACCCCGTGAAAAAATTAAACAAATGGCGTGGGGTTCCCCCCAAAAATCCATACCAGACCCTTATCTAAGCATGCAACCTTGCAGGCTGCAGGAAAAGAGGGGGGACGAGAAGGCGTCCCCCTGACGCAAGTAACAAAAAAGTAAAAAAAAACACACACAGCTCGGGACAAGTCCTTTAATAAAAAAAATTCCAATGCCGTTATCCTTCTATGAGTCCGACCTGCCGCTACAAACAGTACCGCCTCCACAGGAGGCACCCAGCTGAATGATGATGTGCGAGCCATCTGACAGCTCTTAAGTACCCGAGGGCGGGGCCACCCATGATGTGGACAGGTGCCCCCAACCCCCTCTGACGCATCACAAGAAACCCCCGTTGCATCTGAGGGGGTGCGGTCACCCGTGACACTACGGGGAAGCTGCCGGAAACCCCATTGCGTTAGAGGGGGCAGGGTCACCCATCCACATCACGGGTGGCCCTGCCCTCAGTTACTTATGAGCTGTCAGACGGCTCACGCGTCATTCGGCCGGGTGCCCCCTATGGAGGCGGTATCGTTCGTAGCGGCGGGTCGGACTCGTAGAAGGATTACGGGGGTGGAATTTTAATTTTTTTTTCTTAAAGGACTTCTCCCATTGAGTCCATGGGCGGAGTCACGGAGCTCGCATCGGGCGGGCACGCATCCACAATGCCACTTCTTAAAGGGGATGTATATATATATATATATATATATATACGTCCTTTTGCGCAGCCGTGCTATTCTGCCGACGTATATCGTCGTGCGACGGTCGGCAAGCAGTTAAAAACAAATGAGGGGATGAACTTGGTTACAACTAAAAAGTGCAAAGATAAAAAAAAAATTGTCTGTGAATATATTTAAATTACTGGAAAACTGTTATTTATCTATTTATTTTTACTTATTTCTAATTGGCTCTCAATTTTACTTGCAGGTTAATCCAGCAAAAGAAATCTACTGGGCCCACGTCAGTTCTGATGCCTGCAGACTAGCTTTGCTTTGGAAATATGGTGGCATTTACATGGACACTGATTTCATATCACTTCGACCCAACCCACATCACAACTTTCTGGCTGCAGAGTCAAAGCAGTATTCCAGCAATGCTGTTCTG
Organism: Rana temporaria; assembly: GCF_905171775.1. Classification (NCBI taxonomy): domain Eukaryota; kingdom Metazoa; phylum Chordata; class Amphibia; order Anura; family Ranidae; genus Rana; species Rana temporaria. The sequence continues at coordinate 1,579,436 of NW_024404458.1, read as the reverse complement.
GGTTTCTCTTCCCAACATGAGTTTATCTGGAAATGTATGGAAGACTTTGTTAAAAATTATCATGGTGAAATTTGGGGCTACCAAGGGCCACTTTTGTTTACTCGTATTCGAAATCAGTTTTGTAGTATGGCTTCCTTTACTGGTAAAGAGGATTTTATGTGTGGCAATATCACTATCTTGAATCCTGGACATTTTTATCCTATTGAACCGGGATCATTTAAACGGTACTATGAGGTCTGGGACAAAGAACCGACCTTTGACACTTGTTATGCTCTGCACCTTTGGAATTATGCAAATCGAGGGGATCATAGGGCAATGGTCCCTGGAAGTAATACACTGGTGGAGCATCTCTACCAAAATAATTGCCCTTCGGTATATGCGGAATTAGCTAGAAATGGGACCTCATTATAAAGTGCCCCTACTTTCAAACATCCAACTTACAAACGACTCCTACTTGCAAACGGAAGGAGATAACAGGAAGTGAGAGGAAATCTACCCCTGTCTTTTCATGTGTTAGTGATATAAATATGCAAATCACAAGTACACCTTGGTGAAAAATATTTTTTCTTACCACCCTCCCCACCACCACTCTAGCACAAATCTCTCTCTCTTTAACAACGGGCAATACTTACCTTTATCTACCATCTCTTAATCTTCCACCTCATAACAACTGGTTGAGTATGATCCCTCTGCATGCTGCTTTCTGATTGCTCTTGCTAATGCTGTCAGAACATTTTGCGTTAAAAGAATATACATATAGGCCTTTATATTATGCATATTATGTATTTTTCATATTTTTCCTATTCATATATATATGAACAATACTAAAGGCATTTTAGATCTTATTTTCTCTCTAAGAGGTTAAAATCAAATCCAAAATCTCTACAGCGGTTTTCTGCCTTACAAGAAGGCATTGTTTTTCTGTATCTTTATCCCAGACCATGAATTTGAAGGTTTGACATCTGTAGAAAAGGGGAGATTAGTACAGGCTGTGTAGGGTCATCTTTGTATAATGAGACCAAAGGGCTTATTCACAATTCCGGTGGAATTATATATATATCTTAATTGTTTCTTTCTAATATCTTAACAATATATTAGTAATTTATATATAAACCCGTTTAATACATATACTGTATATTATTATTCTTACAAATGTGAGATCCTAAGGCCCCATACACACGAGAGGATTTATCCGCAGATACGGTCCAGCGGACCGTATCCGCGGATAAATCCTCTCGAGGATTTCAGAAGATTTCTATGCGATGGCGTGTACACACCATCGCATTGAAATCCGCGCTGAAATCCTCTGCCGATGACGTGTCGCGCCGTCGCCGCTATTATGACGCGGCGACGGGCGCGACGCTGTCATATAAGGAATTCCACGCATGCGTCAAATCATTGCCTTTGGACGGATGGATCCGGTAAGTCTGTACAGACGAGCGGATCCATCCGTTGGAATGGATTCCAGCAGATGGATTTGTTGAGCATGTCAGCAAATATCCATCTGCTGGAAATCCATCCCAGGGGAGATTTATCCGCGGATAAATATCCGACGGAGTGTACACACCATAGAATCTATCCGCAGAAACCCATTTGATGGGATTTATCTGCGGATAGATTCTATGGTGTGTATGGGGCCTTAGTGTCAGAGATATTGAGAACCTTTATTTGTGGAGTGTTTTGCTTAGAGTTACTTTTCAAATGATCTCACTTTCCTAGGAATGTTAACTACTCATTAGCAAAATGTGGGATACGTTTTCCCAAGACATAAATTTAAACAGTTGCCGGTGTGTCTGGGTTTATTGTCATTTCTTTGACATCGTTTAACAAGTACTTGTTTTCCACCCAGCTAGGTTGCCTTGACAGCCTACCTAACATAGCATCATTTGACATTGTCAATGACGTAGTAATGTGAGATACACACCCACTTCTTGGGTGTGTTAAAAAGTAATTGCAGAGAACACAAGGGGGGTCAATCTTTGAGGGTCACTGATTGGGCTCTCGAGCTCTAGACGAACTCTCTCTCTGAGAGGATCTCTGAAGGAAGCTGGAAGGGAGAGATTGAATGCAGAAATGTAGCAATGGTAAAAGAAGTCCCTCTTGGGACTTTGCTTCTCAAACAAAAAGAACTCTTAAATACTGGTGTAGCGCCTGGGTACTTTATGGTACCGATGCTAGTTAAATTTAGAGGTAGATCAGAGTGTAGTTAAACTCTGATCCAGATTGTTAAGTGCAAAACACGGTCTCTGTCTCAGCTGGGCTGTGCTGTGGGCTATTCTGTTGTGCTGGGGTGTTCTTCCAACCCCAGTGCTGCAGGTGGCAGCAGTGGAATCAGGGTTTGGGTGCTCTTTCCCAGCAGCCAATCAGGAGGGTTTGACCTCGCTGTGCATGCAGGGGAGGGGTATTTATGAGGCAGACGCCATTGGTTCTGGGTCTTCTTCTTCGAGTGTGGCACCCACCTTTAGGGTGACCACATCATGGCCCCCCCGGTGATATGGCCTACCTGGCCGGGGCATGCGGGCCACGCGTTGTTCCTGGTTCCGGGACCATGTTGGCCCGGAGCATCTGAACAGTGACGGGACACAGTGGGTGACTGGGTTCCCACCTTTGAGGATCCTAAGCTGTACTGCTGTTTGGTGGGGAGTCCGTCTGAGGAGCGCCATTGAGAGGCTGACAATCCAAAAGGGCCTCGACAAACCACCGGGGATCAAGGTAGCCAGACACTGAGGGATTGATCACCTGTCAGTCGGTACCTGGGCGACAAGTTGAAGGAGATCCAGGCATAATTCATCTAAGGAGGGATATCTCTGTGATTACAATCCAGAGAGGACCTGTGGCAGAGGTATCTTTCTGAGGCTCACCAAGGAGGGTCTGTGGCAGAGACTTATCCTACAATTGTCAGAGTGATACTCCGGCTGCCAGGTCAGTGAGAGAGGCCTGTCCGGGTACACTAAACCCACTCAGGCAGGAGTAGCGCAGAGAAGTGTTACGTTTGGGAGCAGGACTGTTTCCCTATCATCACGCCTGAATCTGCTGTTCTCTCTTCTTCAACTTTACTTTCCTCACCACAAGTTTACAGAGCACAGCAAAGAACACCTGTTGCGGACATTCCTTTACTTCTACCAAATGCAATACGCATCATTTACCCCTAGGAATTCGGGGGAGCCATGAGGTAAATGTGCCACCCAAAACAACCAGCAGCTCCTCCGGGGGTAATGCTACACTGGTCTTGTATAAATGTGTTTATTTACCTTTTGGTAATTGAATATTTTTTGCATACACATAACTAAAACCATTTAAATATATTTGGCAAGGCAATTTGGAGTTATCTTATTTTTAACTGTAGTATGAAATAATTACCGTATTTATAGGGGTATTGCGCGCCTAAAGTGGACCCGCATTCCTGTAAAAAAAACATTTTAGTACTTACAGTTTTGGTGTCTTGCGCGGCGTCCATCGGCGGCCTCCTCGGGTCCGGCTGCGGCTTCGGTGGTGTCCTCCTCGTTGGGTCTGGCGTCTTTCTGCGGTGTCCTCCCCACTCGATCCCCGCTTCCCGTGCTGAGTTTGAACTACTGCGCTGGCATATACCAAGCGCAGTACACTCGTGTATAGTCGGGCAGGCTCGGCTCCTCTCGCGGTCACGTCCTGTACGTCCAGGACGTGACTGCGAGAGGAACCGAGCCTACACGAGTGTACTGCGCTCGGTATATGCCGGCGCAGTAGTTCTAACTCAGCGCGGGAAGCGGGTATCGGCGTATATCTCGCACCCGCGATTTTGCCCTGAATTTCAGGGCAAAAAAAGTGCGCGGTATACGCCGATAAATACGGTATATTCCAAATATTAAGAGACATACACAATTTTTGTTTGTCTTTAAAAAGCTAAATGCCAACAGTTGTACAATGGTTTTAGGGTGATGTGTGTATAAAATAAATTCTCTCTAAACTTAAAATAAGCTTGTATGTATTGTCAAGCGTGTGTAAAATATGTCCTTTGATATGTACACATATAAGAAGTAAATAAGGAGATCTGTTTGTGTTGAGAAGAGATAACATAATGTAAACAAGAGTATTTACATGAAGCCGTGAAGTCACGGAAGGTTATTTTACGAGTTACCAGGTTTTAAATATACAAGGGTGATTTAAGTAAGATCTGTGAATATACCTTGTCCTATAATGCAAATATTATCTGAACATTTAACCATCATGTATCTCTGATTGTAGAAGTATATCAATTATTTGTTCTATCATGAACTATACCTGATTTTAATTTTGCACTATATCTTTAGTTAATAAATAATATATATATATATATATTAAGCAATATTCATTTGTGTTACTTGTCTTCAAAATAGCACGGATAAAATAATTTTGGATTTCTTGTTTGATATTGTAGGAAGATGTGATTCTCCCAAAGCACAGATTTACATATTTCCATAAATACAATAATATTTTCATATTTCAGTATAGACGTTCTGACAGTATATGGAGGCGCTATGCTGCGATACGTCAATGGTTCTGACAATGCTATTGTTCTGTCTCTAGGACAGACAGCTAAACCTTCCTGCTCCATAAACTTTAGATACCATATTTGTTTTGATCCTAAATTTATAGGAACAAGCTAGGTGAAACTAAAAATTGATAAAATAAACATCAGTACAAATTTTCATATGTAGCACTACCCCCGAAGGAGCTGCTGGTTTAGATTTGGGCCTGCACTCTGCTTGTCAACCCCTGAAGTTTGGCTCGATCCCCACCTTGGCACAACTGGACAATAATATGATTGTGGAACCCAAATGGCAATGAGGGGACCTCAATGATACCACACAATAATAAATGCAGTTAATTATTGTTACCTTGATGTTGGTCACCTGCCACTCAGCTGCAATAGACAGAGTCCCACACAGATATAGCTTAACCAGTGGTAAAATATTTACTGGGCATAAAATAAATGGAACACTGGTTACACAAATTGCATTGACTACCCACAGCTCCCTGTAAAAGTCAATGGGACACAACTGGTTCAGAATTTCTTTGTCATAGGACCCACATAACATAACCTGGAATCAGACCTGAGTGAGTGTATGGTGAAGGAATCTCCCAATGCATTGACATCAGCACTGGGACACCTCTCCACCAAATCCCACACAACTCTCCCGAACAGTAAAATAATAAGTGATGCAAGCAGTTATATCAAACGCCATAAGTTCACAACTGTATGGCTCCCTCTAGTGAACAACTCAACTGGTGTGTGTCCCGCCGTGGCAACTCCTGGGAACAGAGAAACTGATGACAGTTCCTTATTTTGTGTCAGTCAATCTTCTGCTAGCTCAGTTGGTGCACTTATCTATTTGTATTCCAATAAACAGGGTGAAAAGAGAAAATGATCACTTGATGAGAATAATGTAGTGATAAAAGGAACGCTAGTTCTCCCAAGTCGTTGTTTTCTGCTCATGTGTCTTTACTTGCGGCACTGCAGACGCCAGCAAGTATCAGTAAAACTATAGTAGCCTCGCTCCTGCAACACAGTTAACTATGTTGGTAGGCAAGTGCCCTCTCACCACATGAGATCTCGCCTTGCCGGTGTTCTCAGTCCGGAACTTACCTTTGGTTCTCAGTCTCTCTGTAACCCAAGGTCCCTGGTCCTCCACGCGGTCTCTCGCTGGATCCCACTGGATAAGTGGCTCCGGATGTTGTGAGGTGTGGACCCGTCCCTCTCTGGTTCGGTCGACAAGGCCTGTCCACAGGGATCCCTCCCTGGCTAGGCGATCTGCTCTCTCTCTTACTCTAGGCCCAGGCTTCTCCGGCCTAGACACACCTGCAGCAGGCCTCTTGCCTGTTGAAAGATGGTGTCCTGAGAGAGTGGGGTGAGGCCTCGCTGGTCTTAAATAAGTTCTCCCAGCAGGCTGTGCATTTCTGGTAGCACCGTGACCTTGTGGGTAATGCAGTCTCAGTCCAACCCTCGGCCATAGAGTCTCTGTCTCTTGTACCACAATGCCCATAATGCTTTGTCCTTGATATAACTGAACCAAACAAACTTCAATAATATAGAACACACCCAACACCAGAGGGAGCCAAATTTCTATTCAAGCACAAAATTGCAGTCTGTTAAATGCATGCATGGTAACACCTTACTACCCATCTAATAGACAATAAAGTGCAGGTTGGTCTAGGCAGATGTGTCTGTGAAGAGCTTCTGCAGTCCAGAGGCACATACAAGATTTTTGCACTCCCCAGCAGCCCTGCCTTGCTCTCTCCGCAGACTCCTGAGTCCCCCAGTCTATCAGGGAGCCACCTGAGGCCATTAGCGCGGCGCTCCTCTCTGCTCTAGCCATCTGAGGGACAGTCCGCGGCTCCGGCCTGTGCATGAGGAGCGGTGCCCACCTTTCTTCACCTGGCAGCTGTGCTATAGCTGTCTTTTGGCTTTCCTGCACCATCCTTGCATGATCAGTGGGGCTGTCCAGGTACCGGCGCCCCCCGTGGGACCACTCCTGTGTGCTACCCTGATAGATCATTGGGGGATCCAGCAGGTGAGTCACAGGTATCTTGCTACACCCAGGCGGACGCCCGCGGCCTCCCCATCTCTTCTGTACCCGACCAAGACCCCACCGCACAACTGGAACATCCCGGCCGGACAGAGTGCGGCCCTAGTTGGGGATTGCAGTGGGTTGCTTCTCCATTTGTGGCATGGTTAGCGGCCGTGGCCCTGTCCCCAGAATAATGTGTGGCGGCCATCTTTCTCTACCCGGCTGCAGTGTTACTGGGGTTTCCCTAACCCCTCTGAGCGTGAATCACCCTCTGCACTATTGTCATAGATGCCCAGCCTGTCCTACTGCCACCAGCAGTCCTCATCGGGAGAACTCCTCTGATTTCACAGCTGCCTGAAGAGCAGTTCTCAGCATCAATCCTGTGAGTAGCGGCCAACTTTGTAAAGGGTGTGGGTTGAGTGTCCTTATAAGATCCGACACCTCATCCCTTATTTTGGCAAAATGCAAAGAAGGGAGGTTGAATAGGCATTATAACGGTGCCTAGTGTATAGAAGCTACAGTTTTTACTTAAAAAATATAAATGTTATTACATAAATATACAGCAAACAACAAACATGAGGTGCATAAAATAGAAGCAGAGTGATATACAGACCGTAGTACTGGCCAAAGTATCCATATGCTTGGAATGGTCACTGATGCATGTCAAGTCCCTACATGTTTCGCCAAACAATGGCTTCTTCAGGAGATAATATAATAATCAGTGTTTATAGTGGTTCTGGTAACACCTACATGAAAATAATAATAATACCTGCATGAAAACCCAGTAGTTATACTTAGCCTTGATATCCACAAGGCCTTTGATAGTATCAGTTGTTCCTACTTGGAACTATTACTCCCCAAATATGGTCTTTGCAATGAACTCATGCATGGTTTTAGAGCTTTATATAAAACCCCTCAAACTAGAATTAAACTTCCAGGTGAAAATTCTGAGTTCTTTGCTTTAGGTAGAGGAACTAGACAGGGGTGCCCCCTTCCCCCTCTCCTTTTTGCCCTGGCCATCAAACTAGGGTGACCACATTTCCAAAATACCATTTAGGGACACCCCTCTTCCCAAAAATCAGTGTGTGCTGTAACGAATCACAGCACAGTGATTGGACACAAGTAGGGGGCGGGGACTGTGTTCCTCCAAGCATTCCCGGCCAGGGAAAGTACTGTCAGTGGGTAAAGCAGCGATGTGGCGGCCATTTTTGGGGGCATCAGATTGGGCTGGGGGGTGGCTGTGTCAGTTTCATTCTGGGACACTGTATTGTCCTGGAATGAGGATGCCTGGGACAGACCTGCAAAATGCGGGACTGTCCCAGGCTATCCTGGACACATGGTCACCCTTCATCAAACCCCTCGCTTGTGCCATTCAAAATGTTAATATTAAAGGCCTAAAGGACTTTAAACTGAGACTAAATGCCAATGTTTTATTGTTCCTTTCAGACCCCTTAATACCCCTTCCAAGCCTTATCAAGGAACTAGAAACATTCCAAGATCTCACCGGCCTAGGGGGGTTAACTTATCCAAATGTACTGTAATGCTTATAAATATTCCATCAGTGTTGATGGCATCTTTGCAGGAGAGATTTTCATTCACCTGGACTTCACACTTTTTTTTAATATTTGGGCATCCTCCTTACCCCCTCTTATAAAACTCTTTATCAAACCAATTATCCACCGTTATTCACAAATATTAAAACACTACTAAAATGATGGTCTAATTATCACATCTCCTTTTTGGGGAGAATAACTGCTCCCAAAATGGTGATCTTACCTAAACGACTTTTTTATTTGAGAGCATTACCTATACTGATCCCTAAAAGCACTTTAGACTCTCTACAAAGAGAAATTAACACTGAGACTCGGGTGATCACAGAACCCAGTAAGGGGCCGGTCCCGGCCCCTTACCACATGATCAGCTGTCAGCCAATGCCAGCTGATCACGTGATATAAACAAAGCTCTGTAATCTTTTTTTTCTCCTCACGCTAGCAGCATTAAGGGAGACCTATCATTGCTCACCAGTCCCGCCAATCAGAGCCCACCAGTGCTGCCTTATCAGTGCAGCCCATCAGTGTACATCAATGAAGGAGAAAAATTGCCTGTTTTATATTTTGTTATAAAATTTTGCAAACAGTTTTGCAAATGTTTTTATGAATTCAGCCTTTTTTTTTTTACTTTCCTCTTTTTTATTAATCTTTTACAAAAATACATTACAATACATATATAAAACACACATAGTATACATATACATATATACACCACACATAAACGGTCTCAATACTAGTTGTTTTAGGGAATCTACTTATCCAATATAAAACATACCCAGTCATATTTCCCATGTGTTCTAATTCCACTAGTTAGGGAAATCATGAAGGGAAAAATAAAATAAGGGGGGGGGAGGTATAGAGGAGGGAGAGAGCAAGGAAAAGGGGAAAAGGAAAAAAAGGGGGGAGCAATTTCTAGTGCTACCTGGAGAAAAAAAAAAAAGAAAGGACTCTACTGTGATATTTTGTGTATTAAAAAAAAAAAAGGAGAAAAGAAAAAAAGATAAAAAAGAGGGAATTTCTAGTGCTAGTGCTTCATAAAAAAAAACTGTAGTGTGATAATATATATATATATGAAAAGGGGGGACACACAGGGGGGAATTTTAAGTCTAATGCTTCTAATGTAAAAAAAAAACTGTACTGTGATATTTTGTGTGTATAAAAAAAAAAGCGGGAAAAAAAGAATTTCCTGACGCCAGACATGGCAGCATTATATATGATCAGGGCCGGATTAACATAGGGGCTGATGGAGCTGCAGCTCCAGGCCCCTTTCTCAAGATAGGCCAATTTTCCCCCTAAAAAAAAAAAAAATCAGAAAAAAAAAAAGAAAATCGACTTCGGGGGGTTGTAGCTCAACGACCAGAGGTCACAGAAACCCCACATTTGGGGGGTAAGCAGATGAAGGCCTACCCCACAACTAATCAAAATATGGGACGGCTATCATTTATGGTTCCGGAGATACGGGCCTGCTTACACAGCCAGTCAGAAGCTACATACAGAGTGGCCAGTATAAATACAAGCTGACACACTACAGCAGACTGAGAGATGAGATCACAGGGCTTATAATAATTATTTGTATATTACTCCCTTACCACCCAGGCCAATTCTGACACTTCTCTCCTACATGTAAAAATCATCATTTGTATTTTGCTAGAAAATTACTCTATGGTGGTCTTTGCACTTTTTATGTTGCACGGTATAGAGCTGCACGATTCTGGCTAAAATGAGAATTGCAATTCTTTTGCTTAGAAGATAGATCACGATTCTCTCACCATTCTTGCAGGGTAACATCATCTTTCACATTAAAACAAAAAAAATGGGCTAATTTCACTGTTTTGTTTTTATGTTTTTTATTATTCATTGAAATGGGCAAATGCAGTGTGACATAAAATATTGCAGCAATAGCCATTTTTATTCCCTAGAGTCTCTGCTAAAATATATATCATGTTTGGCGGTTCCAAGTAATTTTCTAGCAAATAATATTGCTTTTTAACATAAGAAACAAGTGTTGGACTTTAAGTGGTTACATTTCCTGCATTTACACACAGAAGTTTGATCTAAGAAGATAGTTGGTTACAATGTTTCATGTTGTTACAAACTTGGGGGATTTGTTCTTTACACACAGAAAGAAGTTTATCCCTTTGATCTAAGAAGGAAGCGTTAGTTACATTGGGGTAGATTCAGTAAGCAATTGCGTCTGTGTATCCATAGATACGCAGCGTAATTGCTAAGTAGCGCCGGCGTATCTTCTTTCTGTATTCAGAAAGCTTGATACACCGACTGTAGCCTAAGATACAACTGGCATAAGTCTCTTATGCCGTCGTATCTTAGGGTGCATTTTGACGCTGGCCGCTAGGTGGCGCACCTGTAGTTGTCAGCGTAGAGTATGCAAATTGCATACTAACGCCGATTCACAAACGTACGCACGGCCGGAGCTCGTTTTTTACATCGTTTGCGTATGTCGTTTTCGCCTAAAGGCTGCTCCTGCTATTAGGAGGCGCAGCCAATGGTAAGTATGGACGTCGTTCCCGCGTCGCGATTTTCAAAGTTTGCATCGTTTGCGTAACTCGTTCGTAAATTGGCGCTGGACGCCATTTACATTCACGTCGAAGCCAATGACGTCCTTGCGACGTCATTTACCGCAATGCACATCGGGAAATTTTCCCGACGGAGCATGCGCAGTACGTTCGGCGCAGGAACGCGCCTAATTTAAATGATCCACGCCCCCTATGGGATCATTTAAATTATGCACGCTTACGCCAGCCCCTTTTACGAAACGCCGCCGCAAATTACGGAGCAAATGCTTCGTGAATGAAGCGTAGCTCCAGTAATTTACGGAGGCGTAGCGTAAAAAAGGTACGCTGCGCCGCCGTATCAGTGCGCGCCCCTACCTGAATCTGGGCCAATGTTTCCTGTTAAAAACTTGGCAGACTGCCCAGATATTTTCTTTTGACAGCTGAAAGTCTCTCCACTTGTTATATGAAAGAATCGGCAAACTCTGCATTGAAGATCGTCAGGGGGGTTGAATCGAAATCACGATTTTTTTAACAATTAATTGTGCAGCTCTAGCACGGTATTTGCGCAGCAATTTTTCAAACATTTTTTTTTGGGAAAAAAACTGTTTCATTCATAAAAAAAAACACTAAAGTTAGCACGTTTTTTTTGGTATCCTAAGCGATGTTTTTATTTTTTTTAGGTTACATGTTTAGAGTTACAGAGGAGGTCTAGTACTAGAATTATTGCTCTCGCTCTAACGATCGTGGCGTATGTAACCTGTGTGTATCTGGCTCTGATACTACCAGTGCCTACCCAGCCACTGACTAGTATCTGTCTCCACACACCCTCTCACCTGCTGACCTGTGGATGGGGGAATCACTCCTGCAGTGTTATTGTGTTCTGCCAGTGCGTACAATGATCAGTGTTGCTAACTATAGCTGGCAGCACTGATTGTTTTGGGAAAAACCTAACAGACTGGTTGTACGCAAGTTGATTAATAGATTGACTTGTGTAAAACCAGCTAGCCCATACATAGATGGACTATGGCTGGTCTCTGCCTAATTGGCATAATTTCAATCCATGTATGACCAGCTTAATCACTACACAGTCCCTAAACATCCTTCCACTCCTGTACATAGTGCCCACTGTCATACTCTCCACACTTCTCTCCTATACATAGTGCTCACTGTCATACTCTCCACACTCCTCTCCTGTACATAGTGCCCACTGTCATACCCTCCACACTCCTCTCCTATACATAGCGCTCACTGTCATACTCTCCACACTCCTCTCCTGTACATAGTGCCCACTGTCATACCCTAGACACTCCTCTCCTGTACATAGTGTATGATTATAAAATCCCTATTTTCAAATTAGGCTAATTCTTTTTATGATTAGAATTAGAGTTGAGCGGACACCTGGACGTTCGGGTTCGGACCCGAACCCGGACTTTGAAAAAAATGTTCGGGTTCGGGACCGAACCCGAACCCGGACTTTGACCCGGACCCGAACCCCATTGATGTCAATGGGGACCCGGACTTTTGACTACAAAAATGTCTCTAAAAAACTAAGGGAAAGTGCTGGAGGGCTGCAAATGGCAGCAAAATGTCGGGAAGAGCATGGCAAGTACTCTGGAAATAAATGTTGATAGGGAAATAACTTAAAATAACATAAAAAAATAAAAATAAAAAATATAATGATTTTGACCTTGGAGGACGAGGTCCATACAGTTTTGTTCAAAATTATTCAACCCCCCCAATGCTGTAAAGGGTTTTAGGGAATTTAGTGTACATTTGTAATTGTATTCAGAATGAAATCCTGCAAGGACTTCATAAAGAACCATATGCAACTAATATGACATCAATTGGTTTTGTAATACAGTATTAAATGCAAAATTGAAGGCAAAGGGCACTGTTGAAACGCTACCTGGTCGTGGCAGAAAGAAGATGCTGACTTCGACTGCTGTGCGCTACCTGAAGCGTAGAGTGGAGAAAAGTCCCCGTGTGACTGCTGAGGAACTGAGAAAATATTTGTCAGATGTGGGTACTGAAGTTTCTGCTCAGATAATACGGCGCACACTGCGTAATGAAGGCCTCTATGCCAGAACTCCCAGGCGCACCCCCTTGCTGTCTCCAAAGAATAAGAAGAGTCGACTGCAGTATGCCGAAAGTCATGTGGGCAAACCACACAAGTTTTGGGATTGTGTTCTGTGGACTGATGAAACAAAATTAGAACTGTTTGGGCCCATGGATCAACGCTATGTTTGGAGGAGGAAGAACAAGGCCTATGATGAAAAGAATACCTTGCCTACTGTGAAGCATGGCGGGGGGTCAATCATGCTTTGGGGCTGTTTTGCTTCTGCAGGTACAGGGAAGCTTCAGCATGTGCAAGGTACCATGAATTCTCTTCAGTACCAGGAGATATTGGATGACAATGTGATGCAGTCCGTCACAAACCTGAGGCTTGGGAGACGTTGGACCTTTCAACAGGACAATGATCCCAAGCATACCTCCAAGTCCACTAGAGCATGGTTGCAGATTAAAGGCTGGAACATTTTGGAGTGGCCATCGCAGTCACCAGACTTAAATCCGATTGAGAACCTCTGGTGGGACTTAAAGAAAGCAGTTGCAGTGCGCAAGCCTAAGAATGTGACTGAAGGTGGAAGCGGCGGTGGAGGAGGAGGAGGTAGCCAACACAGCAGGTTTTGGTTTTTAATTGATTTATTTTTTAAATTAGGGTAAACACCAAAATAGTGAGACAGATCTAGGGTTGCTACCTCATCCCTTTAAACCTGAACACAGAGTAATTACACAGGTTCTGGGGCTAATCTAATGTCGATAAGGCACCAAGTGAGTTTAATTAGCAGCACCTTAATCAGCCAGAGAACCTGTGTGATTAATATGTTTTTGCTTTGAAAGGGATGAGATGGCAACCCTAGAAAGATCAGAAAAAAACAATGGCTAGGTAAGGCCGGCCCGGTGTCTATTCTGCACAAGGTACGAACAAGTCCTCTGGGATCCATGCCTGGTTCATTTTAATGAATGTGAGCTTGTCCACATTGGCTCTGGACAGGCGGCTGCGCTTGTCTGTGATAACGCCCCCTGCCGTGCTAAATACACGTTCAGACAATACACTGGCCGCAGGGCAGGCCAGCACCTTCAAGGCGTAAAGGGCAAGCTCAGGCCATGTGCCCAATTTGGAGACCCAGAAGTTTAAGGGGGCATAGCCGTCATTCAGTACGTGTTGGGGTGTGCTCACATACTGCTCCACCATGTTGCTGAAATGCTGCCTCCTGCTAAAATGTTCCATATCAGCTGGTGGTGCTGTTTGTTGTGGCGTGCTGACAAAGCTTTTCCACATTTCGGCCATGCTAACCCTGCCTTCTAAGGTGCTGGCGGTGCCCCTGCTGCGTTGGCGACCTCTTCCTCCTCCTCTGCCTTCGCCTTCTGCTTCCACTGTGCCCCCGCTGCCAGGTGGGAATTGCACCAGCAGCGCGTCTACCAGCGTGCGGTGGTACTCGCGCATCTTGCGTTCACTCTCCAGTGAGGGGATTAAGGACGGTACATTGTCCTTGTAATGGGGATCCAGCAGCGTGGCCACCCAGTAATCAGCACCTGTCATTATGTGCGAAACACGCCGGTCGTTGCGGAGACACTGCAGCATGTAATTGCTCATGTGTGCCAGGCTGCCCAGAGGCAACGAAAAGATGTCCGCTGTGGGAGGTGTATCATCTGTGTCCTCTGTATCCCCCCAGCCACGCACCAGTAATGGCCATGAGCTGGTCTGGATGCCATCCTGCTGCGAACATGGTTCCTCCTCCTCCTCCTCCTCCATGTCTTCCTCCTCCTCATCCTCCACCGCGTCATCCTCCAGAACTGTGCCCTTGCTGGACAATTGTGTACCTGGCCTTTGTTGGTGCACAAACCCACCCTCGGAGCCACTTGTGAATGACTGCCCTGAAAGTCTTGCAAATGATCCCGATTCCTCCTCCTCCTCCTCCTGTGCCACATCCTCTTCCATCATCGCCCGTATTGTTTTTTTAAGGAGGCATAGAACTGGGATAGTCACGCTGAGAGCGGCGACATTGGCACTGGCCATGTTGGTGGAGTACTCAAAACAGCGCAACAAGGCACACAGGTCTCGCATGGAGGCCCAGTAATTGGTGGTAAAGTGGTTCTGTTCCGCAGAGCGACTCACGCATGCGTGCTGCAGCTGGAACTCCACTATCGCCTGCTGCTGCTCGCACAGTCTGGCCAGCATGTGCAAGGTGGAGTTCCACCTTGTGGGCACATCACATATGAGGCGGTGAGCGGGAAGTCCGAAGTTACGCTGCAGCGCTGCCAGGCGAGCATCAGCAGGGTGAGAACGCCGAAAGTGCGCACAGACGGCCCGCACTTTCTGCAGCAGCTGTGGCATATCGGGGTAAGTTTTCAGGAAACTCTGCACCACCAAATTCAGCATATGCGCTAGGCAAGGGATGTGCGTCAAACCGGCTAGGCCCAGCGCTGCTACGAGATTTCGCCCGTTATCGCACACCACCAGGCCCGGCTTGAGGCTCACTGACGCCAACCACTCATCGGTCTGTTGTTCCATGTCCCTCCAAAACTCCTGCGCGGTGTGTGTTTTTTCCCCCAAACAGGAAAGTTTTAAAACTGCCTGCTGTCGTTTACCCATGGCTGTGCTGAAGTTGGTGGTAAATTTGTTACACTGACTGGATGAGGAGGCGGTAGAGGATGAGGAAGCGGAGTAGAAGGAGTTAGGAACAGGAGGCAAACTGAAGCGCCCTGCAATCCTCGGTGGTGGAAGGACATGCGCCAAACTGCTATCCGCCTCAGGCCCAGCCGCCACTACATTTACCCAGTGCGCTGTTAGGGAGATATAACGTCCCTGACCGTGCTTACTGGTCCACGTATCCATAGTTAGGTGGACCTTGGCACAGATGGCGTTGCGCAGTGCACACCTGATTTTGTCCCCCACTTGGTTGTGCAGGGAAGGGATGGCTCGCCTGGAAAAGTAGTGGCGGCTGGGCACGACGTACTGTGGGACAGCCAATGCCATCAGGCTTTTAAAACTCTGCATCTCCACCAGACGGAATGACAGCATTTCAAAGGCCAGTAATTTTGAAATGCTGGCATTCAGGGCCAGGGATCGCGGGTGGGTAGAGGGGTACTTCATCTTACGCTCCAGTGTTTGGGAGATGGAGAGCTGAATGCTTCCATGGGACATTGTGGAGATGTTTGGTGACCCAGGTGGTAGTGTTGCTTGCCGGTCCTCTAATTGAGGGGTGGCAGGTGGCACTACAGAGGTGGATGAAGAGGCAGAGAGGCCCGAGACTGATGCAGAAGAGGAAGCAGGAGGAGCCAGAGACCTTTCTTGGTTTTTGAGGTGTCTACTCCACTGCAGCTCGTGCTTTGCACTTAGATGCCTGGTCATGCAGGTTGTGCTCAGGTTGAGAACGTTTATGCCTCGCTTCAGGCTCTGATTGCACAACGTGCAAACCACGCATGTCTTGTTATCAGCACATTGTGTGAAGAACTGCCACGCTAGGGAACTCCTTGGACCTGGCTTTGGTGTGCTCGGTCCCTTGCTGCGTTGGGCAGTAGCAGGCGTAATGTTTAGGGGACGGACGCTCTGCTTTGGCACCCTGCTCCCTCTTCTGCTGTGCTGGTGGCTCTGTGCGACCACCGCCTCTTCCTCCGAACTACACAGGTCACCTGCATGAGGTTGATTCCATGTTGGGTCGAGGACCTCATCGTCCTCCACATCATCTTCCACCCAGTCTTCACCACTGCCCTCCTTGTCGGTCTGCACAATTGCAAAAGCAGCAGCAGTTGGCAACTGTGTTTCATCATCATCCGAGACGTGCTGTGATGGTCCCCCCATGTACTCATCTTGAAATATAAGTGGTTGGGCATCGGTGCACTCAATCTCTTCCCCTTCTGGGGCTGGGCTAGGTGGATGGCCCTGGGAACACATGCTAACAGACTCATCAAAAAGAAGAAGAGACTGCTGCATGCTTTGGGGCTCAGACTGCTTGGCTGATTTCCAAGGGGGTGAGGTGAAAGACTGATGGTGGACATCGGCTGCAGGCGCCAACTCTGAACTTTCAGCACAAGACTGGTTGGAAAACAATGTGAAGGAACTGGAGGCACTGTCAACATTCGTAGAGCTGGATAAGGCCCGACCAAATACCGCTGCAGGCTCTGTCGGCTACTCGCACCTGAGAAAGGTGTTTCACTTGTGCGTGTAGCTGGCACAGATCGACCACGTCCTCTCCCTGTAACAGGAGCTCCACCAGCAGCACCACGACCGCGGCCACATCCTTTATTTGACGTTTTCCTCATATTTCTCAAATTTAGGGTCTTGCCCTAATTTTGAGAAATTTTAAATACAAAAATAGTGTAATATGGTGAAATAGGCAGAGATTCACCTATATATTTCTCTACCTATAGCAAGAAGCAGGAACCTACCCCTAAAAAATGTACTGGTGGAGTGCTGGTGAAATGGGCAGAGATTCACCTATATATTTCTCAAATTTAGGGTCTTGCCCTAATTTTGAGAAATTTTAAATACAAAAATAGTGTAATATGGTGAAATAGGCAGAGATTCACCTATATATTTCTCTACCTATAGCAAGAAGCAGGAACCTACCTCTAAACAATGTACTGCACAGACAGTATATCACAGGGGACAGGTGGAGTGCTGGTGAAATAGGCAGAGATTCACCTATATATTTCTCTACCTATAGCAAGAAGCAGGAACCTACCTCTAAACAATGTAGTGCACAGACAGTATATCACAGGGGACAGGTAGAGTGCTGGTGAATGAGGCAGAGATTCACCTATATATTTCTCTACCTATAGCAAGAAGCAGGAACCTACCTCTAAACAATGTACTGCACAGACAGTATATCACAGGGGACAGGTAGAGTGCTGGTGAAATGGGCAGAGATTCACATATATATTTCTCTACCTATAGCAAGAAGCAGGAGGCCAGCCCTAAACAATGTACTGCACAGACAGTATATTACAGGGGAACAAAAAGCGGAGCCCTCTAAGCGTAGTATAAGGTTTATTAAAAACACAAAATCAACATGAATTCTTATGAGGGTGGTACTCACAAGACTGCGAGGGGTACAGGCAAATCAACAATAGAGTGTCATCCGTGGCTGGCTTCCGGGTACAGGAACTCCGCTGGTGTAAGCATCGCTCAATCAACACATGCTCAACCTCACTATGGGGGGAGACACGGTGAGCAGTCCAAAGGCTGTTGCACGATGCGGCTCCTCCTTCCCACTGGGAGGAGCTGGATGCCTGGCTCATATATATATAGGAGGTCTGTGGCTCTGTTCCTTGCTTGGTCCTCCTGTGTTCACATGCTTCTAAGACTGCTGCTGCTTCTGGTTCCGATCCTGGATTCGTCTGACTTCCCTGCTGGTTCCTGATCCTGGCTTCGTCTGACTTCCCTGCTGGTTCCTGATCCTGGCTTCGTCTGACTACCCTTCTGCTTCCTGACCTCTGGCTTCGCAAGACTCTGCTTCGGGTTCACCATCCGTTTGGACTTTTGCTTTAATGCTTGATATCCAATAAAGCCTTCTTATTTTCACTTATCTCTTGTTGTACGTCTGGTTCATGGTTCCGTAACATTAGGACCAAGCCATGAATTTTGACGGTACAGGGCCATCCTCGCTACCCACGCTGGTTGCCAGACTTGATCAGCTGGAGTCCCTGTTGGGTCAGTTCGCCGTGGCATTGCAAACCCTGCTTGAACGCACGGCTCATTTCGCTCCCGTTGCCGATGGGTCGGTTGTCGCTCCTGGGCCCGCTCCTACTGCCGCTCCGGTTGTTGCGCCAGAGTCTACCCCGACACCTGTTGTTGCGCCTGCGGTGTTTCGGGGTATGACCGGTTCTGCCCCCCTTCCACAGCGATTTGGGGGAGAGCCAACTCAGTGCCGAGGTTTCCTTAACCAAGTGGGCATTTATTTCGAGTTGCTGCCACATGCCTTTCCCACTGAGAGATCAAAGGTGGGCTTCTTGATCTCGCTGCTCTCGGACAAGGCCTTGGCCTGGGCCAGCCCTTTATGGGAGAACAACAATCCGGTGGTTGCCGAGTTTTCCGGTTTTGTTGCTTCTCTTCGGAAGGTATTCGATGTGCCGGCTCGCGCCGCCTCTGCTGCGAAGCTCCTTATGTCCGTCAGACAGGGTTCACGATCCGTAGCCGAATACGCCATTGAGTTTCGTACCCTGGCAGCAGAGGTAGGCTGGAATAATGAGGCTCTGGTCGCTGCTTTCTCTCATGGTCTCTCGGATGCCTTGAAGGATGAGGTTGCAGCTAAGGACCTACCAGTGGAGCTCGAGGCTCTTATTTCTTTCCTGATTTTGATTGACACCAGACTCAGGGAGAGACCTTCCTTTAAGGAGAGCCTGCGGAGGCCTCCTAACAGTTTGGCGCCTACGTTTGCTGTCCCACCCGTGCCTCCCTCTCCTCCCACGCCTCCTGGTGTTGACTTGTCTGGGGGTGAACCCATGCAGCTGGGGTTTGCTCGCCTGTCCAAGGGGGAGAGGGTACTCCAGAGACGCGAGGGCCGATGCATGTACTGTGGTCTCGGTGGGCATTTTCGGTTGGCATGTCCGAACCGTCCGGGAAACGCTCGCACCTGAGATCCTGTCGGGGGCAGATCTTGGGTGGAGTCTCCTCGTCCCCGGTTTCCCGTGTTGATAAACCACTGATCACTGTTGTCCTCTCCTGGGTCGGGGGCTCGGTGACGACCCAGGCGTTGGTGGACTCTGGTGCTGGTGGTTTTTTCATTGATAGTGAGTTCGCTGCCGCCAATTCCATTCCTCTACAGGCTCGAGGTTCCCCGCTGGCTCTAGAGGCGATAGACGGCAGACCCCTCCAGCCGTCACACGTGACTCATGAGACCCTTCCAGTGGGGATAGCCATTGGTGCCGTTCACAGAGAGTCGGTCTGCTTCCAAGTTATTTCGTCTCCACACTACTCGGTGGTCTTGGGGTACCCCTGGCTCCAGAAGCATAATCCGACTTTCGACTGAAGATCGGCCGAGATCCTCTCTTGGTCACCACAGTGTGGGGCTAAGTGCATCCATGGGCCTGTCAAGTTGCTGTGTACTTCCTCGGACTCTCTGTTGCCTCCTGAATACGAGGAGTACCGGGATGTATTCGATAAGGTACGCGCAGTTGCCCTACCTCCGCACCGCCCATATGATTGTGCCATAGAGTTACAACCTGGTGCCGTTCCTCCTCGCGGCAAGGTCTATCCACTGTCGGTTGCGGAGAATGAGGCCATGGAGGAGTACGTGATGGAGGCGCTGTCCCGTGGTCACATTCGCAAATCCTCGTCCCCGGCAGGGGCTGGATTTTTCTTTGTGAAAAAGAAGGGCGGTGAGTTGAGGCCTTGCATCGATTACAGGGGCCTTAATCGCATCACGATCAAAAACGCTTACCCGATACCCTTGATTTCCGAGCTGTTCGATCGCCTTAAGGGGGCCACGGTCTTTACCAAACTCGACCTGAGGGCGGCATATAACCTGGTAAGGATCAAGGCGGGCGATGAGTGGAAGACCGCGTTTAACACCAGGACCGGTCATTATGAATCCTTGGTTATGCCCTTTGGGTTGTGCAATGCGCCCGCAGTCTTTCAGGAATTCATCAACGATGTTTTCCGTGACCTGTTGCAGCAGTGTGTGGTGGTCTATTTGTATGACATCTTGGTATACTCCGAATCCATGGAGGCCCACATTCTGGATGTCAAGCGAGTGTTGCAACGGTTACGAGAGAACAAGCTGTTCGGTAAGCTTGAGAAATGCGAATTTCACCGATCCCAGGTAACCTTCTTAGGTTACATCATTTCCGCTGAGGGGTTCTCCATGGACCCTGAGAAGGTTTCGGCTGTCTTACAGTGGCCTCAGCCCAGTGGTCTTCGTTCCTTGCAGCGCTTTTTGGGCTTCGCCAATTATTATCGGAAGTTCATCAGGGACTTCTCCGTGCTGGCCAAGCCTCTCACGGATCTGACCAGGAAGGGCAGTAATTCCCAGGTCTGGCCGCTCAAGGCCATCCGGGCTTTTGAGGCCCTAAAATCCGCCTTTGTGTCGGCTCCGATTCTGTCTCATCCCAACCCTGGGTTGCCCTTTGTCCTCGAGGTGGACGCGTCTGAGACGGGAGTAGGCGCCCTTCTGTCTCAGCGTAGAACACCAGAGGGTCCGCTGCTTCCTTGTGGGTTTTACTCCCGGAAACTGTCACCCGCGGAGTGCAACTATCAGATTGGTGACAGGGAGTTATTGGCCATAGTGCAGGCTCTCAAAGAGTGGAGGCACTTGCTCGAGGGCTCGGTGGTTCCGGTTCTCATCCTGACGGACCACAAGAATCTGACCTACCTTTCTGAGGCCAAGAGATTGACACCACGTCAGGCCAGATGGGCTCTGTTCTTGTCACGTTTTAATTATGTGGTCTCCTACCTACCCGGTTCCAAGAACATCAGGGCGGATGCCTTATCACGGCAGTACTCTGAGCTGTCCAGGGAGGAATCTATACCGACTTCGGTCATACCTCCGAATCAGATCCTGGCCGCCATTCGCACCAGCCTGACCTCTCCCCTTGGTGAGCAGATTTTGGCGGCTCAATCTGGTGCTCCCTCTGGGAGACCCAACGGCAGATGTTTTGTGCCTGAGGAGTTGCGCACTCGGTTGTTGCGAACCTACCATAACTCCAAGACCGCGGGGCATCCTGGTAAGAATCAGCTGTCCTGGGCTGTTTCACGTCTGTTCTGGTGGCCTTCCCTACGTTCCGACATCGCCGCATATGTAGCGGCATTCTCCGTTTGTGCCCAAAGTAAGTCCCCTCGGCACCTTCCATTGGGCCTGCTGCAACCCATAGCCACTGGGGAGCGCCCATGGTCACACCTGGGGATGGATTTCATTGTGGACCTCCCTGCATCCCGAGGCCATACGGTCATTCTGATGATTGTGAATCGGTTTTCCAAAATGTGCCACTGTGCTCCTCTCAAGAAGTTACCCTCTGCACAAGAGTTGGCCACGATTTTTGCCTGGGAGGTCTTCCGATTGCACGGTTTGCCCAAGGAGATAGTGTCGGATCGGGGGAGTCAGTTTGTGTCCAGGTTCTGGCGCGCCTTTTGCTCCCAGTTGGGGATTCATCTCTCCTTCTCCTCGGCCTACCACCCTCAGTCCAATGGGGCCGCAGAACGATCCAATCAGGCATTGGAGCAATTCCTTTGTTGCTATGTCTCCGATCACCAGGACAATTGGGTTGACCTCCTGCCTTGGGCTGAGTTTGCCAGGAACACGGCGGTGAACTCTTCCTCTGGGACGTCTCCCTTCTTGGCCAATTATGGGTTCCAACCTGCCGTGTTACCGGAGGCATTCTCTCCCCAGGATATTCCGGCTGTGGAGGATCACCTTTCCGTCCTACGCGCCTCTTGGGTACAGATCCAGAAGTCCCTTGAGGTCTCTGCGCAGCGCCAGAAACTCCAGGCTGATCGCAGACGAGCGCCTGCTCCTTCCTACCAGGTCGGAGACCGTGTATGGTTGTCCACTCGCAACCTCAACCTTCGAGTGCCCACTCCCAAGCTGGCTCCTCGCTTTGTTGGTCCCTTCCGAGTGCTTCGCAGGGTAAACCCGGTAGCCTATGCCCTTGCGCTTCCTCCTGGCATGCGGATCTCCAACGTGTTTCATGTCTCCCTGTTGAAGCCACTGGTGTGCAATCGCTTCACTTCCTCGGTTCCTCGGCCTCGTCCGGTCCAAGTGGGCAATCATGAGGAGTATGAGGTGAGCAATATCCTGGACTCACGCCTGGTCCGCGGTCGGGTGCAGTTTTTGGTCCACTGGCGTGGTTATGGTCCAGAGGAGCGTTCCTGGGTTCCCTCCGCTGATGTCCATGCTCCTGCTTTGCTCCGAGCCTTCCACGCACGCTTCCCTCAGAAACCGTTTTTTGCACCGCGGAGGAGGGGCCCTTGAGGGGGAGGTACTGTCATGGTCTTACCTCTCTCCTGTCTCCTTCGTTTGACATGTGCTGGCGGCCATCTTGGTTTCTGGGTCTCTTGTAGCCTCCCACCCTGCGGCTCCTCCTTCCCACTGGGAGGAGCTGGATGCCTGGCTCATATATATATAGGAGGTCTGTGGCTCTGTTCCTTGCTTGGTCCTCCTGTGTTCACATGCTTCTAAGACTGCTGCTGCTTCTGGTTCCGATCCTGGATTCGTCTGACTTCCCTGCTGGTTCCTGATCCTGGCTTCGTCTGACTTCCCTGCTGGTTCCTGATCCTGGCTTCGTCTGACTACCCTTCTGGTTCCTGACCTCTGGCTTCGCAAGACTCTGCTTCGGGTTCACCATCCGTTTGGACTTTTGCTTTAATGCTTGATATCCAATAAAGCCTTCTTATTTTCACTTATCTCTTGTTGTACGTCTGGTTCATGGTTCCGTAACAGATACACCTCACTGACACTGTCCCTAAGCAGCAGCAGCAGCAGCCTCTCCCTATCATAACTACAGCAGAGTGACGATCTGTGCTGTGTGCTTCTATCTAATATAGAGGCTGGTCACATGCTGCACTGGCCAATCACAGCCATGCCATAAGTAGGCATGACTGTGATCAGTTCCCAGTCACAGTAGTAAAACGAATGGCGATTGGCTGCCGTGCAGCACGCCAAAACATACCCGAACTCCGAACCCAAACTTTTTCCAAATATTCGGGTTCGGGTGCAAAAAAAAAAACAAAGTCCGTACCGAACCCGAACTTTACAGTTCGGGTTCGCTCAACCCTAATTAGAATCACTGAAATGTTCCTCTTTTCCTTATACTGTTCATTTGTTTTTATACGCATTATGCATATGTATGTATGGGTATGATCAATACTGCTCATTTTCCTTGATAAGATTTATCAGATATTGTTTTAAAGTAATGAACTCAGCATTGAAAATACAAAGGATTATTATTGAGTTCAGCTTCCATTTTCTCCTTCTGTTTCTCATGTTACAAATGTGTCTTCCGGCTCATCCCCGGACTGCATTCCTAGACGGCTTTTATTCCAAAACCCCCTTCTTGTTCCTTGCTCTGTATGGAAGAGGAAAACCACCCCCCCCCTCCCGTGTGAAGCTTGTGGAGGAAATTGCTGAGCTGATAATGAACTTTTATGTCACGTGGACTTATAGAGAGTATGTGTGTGCAGCTTCCCTGGAATGAACTTGTGAGAAGAAACCATCCCTTATATGAACTGACCAATGAGAGTTTCATGCCAAGGGCAAGCCACACAGGGGAGGACGGTAGAGTGGGTGTATCTGTATAATGTGAACCAATCAATGCATGTTTTGTGATTCTATGGGCCAGATCCACAAAGAGCCACCGTAACTTAAATATTCTGATTTAAGTTACACTGCCGCAAAATTTCTACCTAAGTGCCCGATCCACAAAGCACTTACCTAGAAATTTTCGGCTGTTTAACTTAAATCCGTCCGACGCAAGGCGTTCCTATTTTCATGGGGCGAATCCCATTTAAATTAGGCGCTCTCCCGCGCCGGACGTACTGCGCATGCTCACCACGCCATTTTCCCGATGTGCATAGCACGGTTTTACGTTACGCCGAGTTTTGTGAATCGCGCCGGGTAAAAAAAGTTGCGTCGGAAAAAAAAAAAGATACGGCGGGAAAAAAAAAATGTAAAAAAAAAAAATAACAGCGTAAGAAGGGTCTACTTTTACAAGGTGTAAACAGTTTACACTTTGTAAAAGCAGCCCTAATTTTACACATGCAACTTAATACTTACGGAGAAAAAACGAAGCGTAAAAGCTTTGTGGATCTCCGTAAGTGCTAATTTGCATACCCGAAGCGGCATTTCGACTCGAAATGCCCCCAGCGGCGGATGCGGTACTGCATCCTAAGATCCGACAGTGTAAGTCCCTTACACATGTCGGATCTTCTGCCTATCTTTTGGAAACTGATTCTGTGGATCAGTTCCAAAGATAGAAACAGGGATACGACGGCGTATCAGTAGATACGCCGGCGTATCCCTTTGAGGATCTGGCCCTATGTTTTTAATAAAGCTGTGTGGGCCATAGTTCGGCCCTCTCTCTGCTGTTAAAACGTTGGAAGGTGAGCATGTAAAATCTTTTTGTCTGTAGATTGCACTGTTTCACCATAGTAATCATCAAAGTGTCATATCCTTCACACTCCTCTCCTTTACATAGTGCCTGCTGTCATACACTTCTCTTCTGTACATAGTGCCAACTGTTGCACCCTCCACACTCCTCTCCTGTACATACTGCTCACTGTCATACCCTCCACACTCCTCTCCTATACATAGTGCCCACTGTCATACCCTCCACACTCCTCTCCTGTACATACTGTTCACTGTCATACCCTCCACACTCCTCTCCTATACATAGTGCCCACTATCATACCATTCACATTCCTCTCCTGTACATACTGCCCACTGTCATACCCTCCACACTCCTCTCCTGTACATACTGCCCCATCATACCCTCCACACTTCTCTCTGTAACATACTACACTCTGTCATACCCCCACACTCCTCCTGCACACACTGCCCACTGTCATACCCTTCACACTCCTCTCCTGTACATAGTGCCTGCTGTCATACACTTCTCTCCTGTACATACTGCCCACTGTCGTACCCTCCACACTTCTCTTCTGTACATACTGCCCACTGTCATCCCCTCCACACTCCTCTCCTGTACATACTGCCCACTGTCATCCCCTCCACACTCCTCTCCTGTACATACTGCCCACTGTCATCCCGGGCGCTTCCATCTTCACCCGGTCTTCCTTCTGGGTTTTGTGCCTTTGGTCACTTGCCTTGGCCGGGCTGCGTTGATGTCATTCCCACGCATTTATTTATTATTTATAAAAGGCCCACCAAAATCCTCAGCACCAGGCCCATGATGTTCTTAATCTGGCCCTGGAGAGGGGGGCAGGGTCTGGGCTCTGTGTCTGAAGGGACACAGGGAGCTGTGACTCGGCTCGAGTGCCCCTATAGCAAGCTGCTTGCTGTGGGGACACTGAACAGGAGGGTGAGACCAGGAGCACCGAAAATTCATACCTCTCAACCGTCCAGGATTTCGCGGCAAAACCCCCCCCCCCGTGATTCGCGGTAAATCTTGCGTTCCTGCGATTCGAGATTTTTTTTTTTTAGCAAAAAAAATGTAGAAGAATGCGTATCGGCCTAAACCCCCCACTCAACAACTTTGATCCGTGGAACCCCCCCGCTCAACAACTCCGATCCACGAAACCAACTTTGATCCGTGGAACCCCCCCCCCCGCTCAACAACTCTGATCCACAGAATTCCCCCCGCTCAACAACTTTGATCCGCGACCCCCCTCCCCCGCTCAACAACTTCGATCCGCGTCCCCCCCACTCAACAACTTTGATCCGCGCCCCCCCCCCACTCAACAACTCCGTTTGGGGGGTATGCTCATTTGTCCCTCTATCTGAAGTTGAAAAGTTGGGAGGTATGAAGATGGATCCGATAAGAGAAGAATCCGGGCTGCTCTGTGCAAATCCACTGAAAAAGAGTAAGTAAGTATAACATGTTTGTTATTTTTATAGGAACAAAAGTGACTTTACAATCACTTTAAGTACTCCTCCCCTGCCGCAATTTGGCATGTAATTTTTTTGGGAGGGGAGCAGGTACCTAGTTTTGACAGGTATTCGCTCCCACTTAGGTGATCTGAGCAGAAGTTCTCCGCTCCCCCCTCCCTCCCTTCAGTCTAATGGGACACATCACAGGTCCATTTAAGAGGTGCAGTGAGACTTGTGCATGCGCAATGGGCACCCGACAGTTGAGATGTTGGGGAGAGAAGACGGGGAGAAGGGACGGCTCGGGTGAACACATCGCTGGATCATGGGACAGGTGAGTGTGTGTTAAAAGTAAGCTACAGTTTTTCTAGCTGCTGACTTTTAATAAACACATAAATGTCTGGAGCCCAACAACCCTGCTCGAGGATTAGTTAGTGGTATGGTATTTAAAAAAGAAAGACTCAGTCTGACAATGCCTGTACAATTATTTTACTTCTAACCTTGGAGTTGTGGGGTAGACTGGTGACCCAATTTTGGCATTGGGTCAAACCAGTAATGGTGGTTCCTGGTGTGACCTCTACCTAAGTGGCGATTCACAGGTCGCACAAACGCGGCAGTGCATGCACTACTTTTAAAAATGTGCTGCTCCAGATCGAATGGTACTGTGGTATCATGTGATTTGATGCCAACAAACACGCTGTGTTTGCGATCTGCCTTTGGAGTTACAATACATTGGCACCTGCAGAAGATTGCAAGGCCAGTGCATTTGAGCATGGTGCAGGAACGTGCATGGATCACGCCCAGGGCCGGACTTACCATTGGGCTTGACTGGGCTCAAGCCCATGGGCCCCACCCAATAGGGGGCCCCCTTTAAAAAAAAAAAAAAAAAAAAATTTTTTTTTTTTTTTTTTTTTTTAGGGGTCCGGAGGTCCCCAGGGGCCCGGAGGCCCCCCGTGCCCCGGACGGCAACCCCCCCTTTTTTTATTTCTTTTTTATTAAAAAAAATGTTTATATATATATATATATATATATATATATATATATATATATATATATATATATACTTATTATTATTAATATTATTATTATTAAAGGGCCCAGAGGTCTCCAGGGCCCCTGGATGGCAACCCCCCCTTTTTTTTTTTATATATTTTTTTTTATTATTAGGAGGCCCAGAGGGGCCCAGAGGCCCTAGATGGCAACCTCCATTTTTTTATGTATTTTTTATAAATGTTTATTTATTTTTTATTAAAGGGCCCAGAGGTTTCTTTTTTCTTTTTATTAAAGGGCCCAGAGGTACCCAGGGCCCCGGATGGCTACCCCCCTTTTTTTTTATATACAGTACAGACCAAAAGTTTGGACACACCTTCTCATTCAAAGAGTTTTCTTTATTTTCATGACTATGAAAATTGTAGATTCACACTGAAGGCATGAAAACTATGAAGTAACACATGTGGAATTATACATAACAAAAAAGTGTGACACACCTGAAAATATATTTCATATTCTAGGTTCTTCAAAGTAACCACCTTTTGCTTTGATTACTGCTTGGCACACTCTTGGCATTCTCTTGATGAGCTTCAAGAGGTAGTCACCTGGCGCAGCGCCCCATCACTCTCCTTCTTGGTCACATAGCCCTTCCCCCGCCTGGAGGTGTGTTTGGGGTCATTGTCCTGTTGAAAAATAAATGATGGTCCAACTAAACGCAAACCGGATGGAATAGCATGCCGCTGCAAGATGCTGTGGTAGCCATGCTGGTTCAGTATGCCTTCAATTTTGATTAAATCCCCAACAGTGTCACCAGCAAAGCACCTCCACACCATCACACCTCCTCCTCCATGCTTCACGGTGGGAACCAGGCATGTAGAGTCCATCCGTTCACCTTTTCTGCGTCGCACAAAGACACGGGGGTTGGAACCAAAGATCTCAAGTTTGGACTCATCAGACCAAAGCACAGATTTCCACTGGTCTAATGTCCATCCCTTGTGTTCTTTATCCCAAACAAGTCTCTTCTGCTTGTTGCCTTTCTTTAGCAGTGGTTTCCTAGCAGATATTCTACCATGAAGGCCTGATTCACACAGTCTCCTCTTACCAGTTCTAGAGATGTGTCTGCTGCAAAAGGAAGAACCTAGAATATGAAATATATTTTCAGTTGTTTCACACTTTTTTGTTATGTATAATTCCACATGTGTTCATTCATAGTTTTGATGCCTTCAGTGTGAATCTACAATTTTCATAGTCATGAAGATAAAGAAAACTCTTTGAATGAGAAGGGGTGTCCAAACTTTTGGTCTGTACTGTATATATATTTTTCTTTATTTCTTATTTTTTTTGTAAAGGCCCCCCCCGCTTCTCAATTTCAGGCGGCAGCACCCCCCTCCTCGGTTCTCTGCTCCAGGGGGCCCATGCCTTAAGCTGTGTAAGGGGTAGAGTTGCCACCTTTTCTTCAAGCCAAACCCAAACACTTTAGCGGCACAGGGCACATTTTTTTCGTAGTATACACAATAGAATTATAAAAGACCTGGGGCACCTTTGGGTGCCTCAAGGAGAGTGGTAATGCAGCGCGGTGCGGCAAACAGTGGGTGTGGCCAAACTGCTCTTGCTGACATCATGGCTCCCCCTCAGTGATGCCAAACCTGCCCCCAGACAGCGGCCCGCATCTCCCGAATAGCAACAGATTTTTGTGTGACTACCTCAGTTACTTGGGGAGCCACAGCCCAGTCTAAATAATGTGTCCGGGTTTCAGGCAGACTGAAATCCGGACACAAAATCCCAAACCCGAACTGTCCGGGTGATTCATGGACAGGTGGCAACCCTAGTAAGGGGCCCCAAAATTCCCGATGGCGGCCCTGCGCATACCTCCCAACACGCACGGATTCTGCTGGACTTTCCTGCACAGACAGCTTCTTCCCGCAGGGTTAATTTTCCCGCACTGCAAGAGGAGGCAGCACGGAAGCAGGAGGAACCAGAACAGTGTGTGGAGGACTGTGGCTGCTAAAGGGAAGAAAGCCGACAGCCGGGCTAATGACAGTCTGTGGCCCGGCTGTCGGCACAGGTGAGAGGCACTCCCCCCCGCTCAACAACTGCAAAACCCCCCCAGGAGGAACCGGAGCGGTGTGTGGATGTTTGCTTAAGGGAATAGAGCCGACACATTCCGTGCACAGGTGAGAGGCACCCCCCCCCCCGCTCAACAACTTTAATGCGCCCCCCCCGCTCAACAAATTCAATTCGCCCCCCCGCCCAACAACTTTAATCCTTTAATGCACCCCCCCCGCTCAACAACTATGATCCCCCCCCTCGCTCAACATCTTCAACCCCCTCCCCAATTCTCGGCTCCAGGGGGCCCCTTCAACACTCAAGCCCAGGGGCCCCCACCACCCTAAGTCCTGCCCTGATCACGCCTTTTCACTTTCTGGTGTGAACGTTCCCAATTGTTTTAGAAAAAATACGGAGAAAGTTAACTCATTGTTATGCATCAAATTTGTGAATTCACTATTTTATTTGTCCACAATATAAACATGAAATACTATTTCTCTGCTCCAGATGCCAACTCTGGAAAGCAAGAAGGAGAGTGGAAGGAGAAAGCTGCTAAGGAGCTAGAGGAGTGGTACATAAGACAAGATGAGTTATTACAGAAGACGAAAGCAAATAATCGCTACATAGTTTTGATAAAACCGCATTCCTTTTTGAAGCCTGCTGTAAAACTTCTTCACAGAGTGATATTTTTAGTTTGGACTTCAAGGATAAGTTATAGTTTTATAACCTTAAATCTTTTACCTATGGCCTTTTAACAATGTAAAATTCATTTTATGGTGCACACACCCAAGCTACAAATAGTTACCACATTTCACTCACATTTACCACTCCTAGTGAAACTCAATTGAATACCAATGAGAATTTTACAACTTGTCTTATGGATTTATCTTCCAGTCAACTTGAAAACTTGATTAACCACGTAAGACCCGGACCATTATGCAGGTTAAGGACCTTGCCCCTTTTTGCGATTCGGCACTGCGTCGCTTTAACTGACAATTGCGCAGTCGTACGACGTGGCTGCCAAACAAAATTGGCGTAATTTTTTCCCCACAAATAGAGCTTTCTTTTGGTGGTATTTGATCACTTCTGCGGTTTTTATTTTTTGCGCTATAAACAAAAATGGAGCGACAATTTTGAAAAAAAATCAATATTTTTTACTTTTTGCTATAATAAATATCCCCCCCAAAAATATATAAAAAAAACGTGTTTTTCCCCTCAGTTTAGGCCGATACGTATTCTTCTACCTATTTTTGTAAAAAAAAAATCGCAATAAGTGTTTATCGATTGGTTTGCGCAAAATTTATAGCGTTTACAAAATAGGGGATAGTTTTATTGCATTTTTTTTTTTTACTACGAATGGCGGCG
Organism: Rana temporaria; assembly: GCF_905171775.1. Classification (NCBI taxonomy): domain Eukaryota; kingdom Metazoa; phylum Chordata; class Amphibia; order Anura; family Ranidae; genus Rana; species Rana temporaria. Next base: position 1,548,909 of record NW_024404458.1, on the reverse strand, counting down.
ATCAGCGATTTTTTTTGTGACTGCGACATTATGGAGGACACATCGGACAATTTTGACACATTTTTGTGACCGTTGTCATTTTCACAGCAAAAAGTGACAATTGCAGTTTAGGAGTTAACCACTAGGGGGCACTGTAGGGGTAAAGTGTGACCTCATATGTGTTTCTAACTGTAGGGGGGTGGGGCTGGACGTGTGACGTCAGATGATCAATGACACTGCCACGGTGAAGAACAGGGAAGGTGTGTTTACACTCACCTCTCCCCGTTCTTCAGCTCCTGTGACCGATCGCGGGACACCGGCGGCGATCGGGTCCCGCGGGCGCGGTCATGGAGCTTAGGACTGGGTCGCGAGCGCGCCGCCAGCGGCACGCTCGCGACCCCACGGCTTGGCCTAAAGAGACACGTACAGGTACGTGATTGTGCCCAGCCATGCCATTCTGCCGATGTATATCGGCGTGAAGGGGTCCTTAAGTGGTTAAAACAAATGAAAACGTAGATGCAGTTGAAGCAATCGGACCATCAAGTATATGAATTATGTGTTGGCACCTATGGATGTGCTGAGTGTTTAGTCAAAGCTTTGATAATAGTAGGTTTCATAGGTTGTAATACAGACTAGCCCTAAGTACCTGAGCTGGTTTAATATGGGTTCTCCAAATGACAGCAATTTTATGGACTTTATCATTCTTTACATTTATGAATAGTACATTACTAATTGTACTAACCCTACTTAAAGCGGAGGTCCGCCTTAAAAATAAATATTAAAAGCCAGCAGCTACAAATACTGCAGCTGCTGACTTGTAATAAATGGACACTTACCTGAACAGGGTGCCCGCGATGTCGGCAGCGGAGGCAAAGCAGTCGCTCGGCTCTCGGCTGCCCACGCCACCATCCTCTGTGAGGTAATCAGGAAGCCTTACGGCTTCACAGCCTGGTTCCCTACTGTGCATGCGCCAGTCACGCTGCGTGTCCTCGCAGGTCCCTGCTATCTTCTGGGACCCGTGTCTCCCAGAAGACAGCAGTGGGGAAAGTAGCGTAGATACCTGCAGCTATCCCCGGAGGACTACGTTGCTCTTAACATTGAACCGCTGATACCGTTTCTAAAAACCAAAACGCAGACTTGTGCCAAGTTACCATTTGGGGTATTAGGGCGAGTGAATCTAATTAAAATGATTCTCCTTCACAAATTCTTGTATGTGCTTTGGCATGCCCCTGGCTATCTCCCCCTCAGGCTTTTTAAATCCATTGAGGCTATTCTTAATTCGTTTGTGTGGGGTACGTCCTGACACAAGTTGTCCTGGCAGGCTCTGAAAAATCCGGTTGAGTTGGGGGGTGCAGCATTACCTGACTATAATTTATACTACCTGGCAGCACAGCTGTCTCACTTCTTCTATCTAGACAAACATGACAAAGACTGTTACCTTTAATACAAGTCCTTTCTTGTATTAAGAGAGGTATGGACTCCAGAGACAGAGATATAATTTTGCCCCTGTACAAATCATTAGTAAGACCTCATCTGGAATATGCAGTTCAGTTTTGGGCACCAGTTCTCAAAAAGGATATAGGAGAACTGGAGAAAGTGCAGAGAAGAGCAACCAAACTGATAAGAGGCATGGAGGAGCTCAGCTATGAGGAAAGATTAGAGGAACTAAATGTATTCACTCTTGAGAAGAGGAGAATAAGGGGGGATATGATCAACATGTACAAATATATAAGAGGTCCATACAGTGAACTTGGTGTTGAGTTATTCACTTTACGGTCAACACTGAGGACAAGGGGGCGCTCTTTACGTCTAGAGGAAAAGAGATTTCACCTCCAAATACGGAAAGGTTTTTTCACAGTAAGAGCTGTGAAAATGTGGAACAGACTCCCTCCAGAGGTGGTTCTGGCCAGCTCAGTAGATTGCTATAATAAAGGTCTGGATTCTTTCCTAAATGTACAGAATATAACTGAGTACTAAGATTTGTAGGTAAAGTTGATCCAGGGTAAATCCGATTGCCTCTCGGGGATCAGGAAGGAATTTTTTCCCCTGCTGTAGCAAATTGGATCATGCTCTGCTGGGGTTTTTTGCCTTCCTCTGGATCAACTGTGGGTATGGAGTTGGGTGTATAGGATTTTACTGTGTTTTTTATTTTGTTTTTTTGTGGTTGAACTGGATGGACTTGTGTCTTTTTTCAACCTGACTAACTATGTAACTATGTAACTATGTATCTCACTTCTTCTATCTAGACAAACATGACAAAGACCGTTACCTTGCATTGGTTTGCTCCCCCTGTGTCTCAGAGATTACTCACCCTTCTTTAGGACCTTGGAAGGCACCTGGACATTGGGGAGTCGCCAGGGCCTGCTCTACCACCACTGCAAAATTTGGGAGGTAGTGGGTCGTAGGCTGAAGGTCTCGCCCACTCACTCCCACACACCATTATGGGATAACCCCGGCCTTGCTGAGTTGCTTACTGTTCCGGACCAGATCCTATGGCTCAATCAGGGGGTGAGATATTTGTCTGATGTTTATGCTGGCACTGTCTTGATGTCTTTTCAACAGCTCAAGGATAGATTCGACCTCCCCAATTCCATGCATTGCCACTACCTCCAGCTCCGCCATGCTCTTCAGACCCAATTTGGCGATGTATCTCCTAATACTGAACAAAATGATGTTCTCTACTCTATTATGGGTCAAGACTCCCAAAAGCTTATTTCGGTGTTTTATTCTTCTATCTTACGTCCTTCGGCTGCTATTTTGGCCTAGAAACTTAAGGATCGCTGGTCTTGAGATGTGGGGAAGCTGGAGGAGGATGAGTGGGAGGATGACCTGGAAACCAGTAGGAAGGTCTAGACCAAGTTGTCGGACCGTCTTACGCACCTCTACATCTTACACAGAACATACCTAACTCCTGCCCGTATAGCTAAATACAAGCCTGACCACAATCCACTGTGCCCCAGATGTGGTAGCCCTTCTAGAACCTTCTTTCACCTTTTATGGGCGTGCCCGGCAATACAGGATTATTGGCTGCACATAGTAAAATTCATACATGATGAAATGGGATCTCCCCTGACACTATGCCCCAAGAAATGCCTGTTGGGGGTGTTTCCGGACCCAGATTCGGATAAATACCACAAGATATTTCTTCAAGAAACGCTTTTTATGGCCAAATTAGTTATAGCACGAAAGTGGCTTCAGGCTACGCTGCCTTCCCTTCAGGAATGGATCTCGGCGGTTAATTGCATACTGCCATATAAAAAGGAGATCTATGCCCACAGAGGCCATAGTATGGTGTAGCCCTGTTGTGATTTTCAGCCATTTAAGAGGATGTAGATATATATATATTGCAGCAGGTGGAGCCAGAGAGCACAGATTTGGAGACTGCAGTACAGAGCAGACATAGAGATACATTTCTACAGCAAGGGGCTGGAGAACTGGATTTCCCAGGAGGCTGTGAGACAGGAAGTTCCGGGAGAGAGGGGAGTCAGGAGGAAGTAGTGAGGAGAGGGAGTCTGGAACAGTGACCCAGGGAACACAGATCTGCATCACAGGGTGATTTAAGACGGCTTGTGTCAGAGCTGTGTGTTTGCCACTGAGACACAGGCTCTGTGCAATAGTTCTTGGAGAGACTGATGTTCGTCTACTGAAACAGAGAGAGACTGTGTTTTGAGCGATCGAACTGAGGCCTGGTCGCAGGGCCGATCCAGCCACCGGAGTAATCCAGCCTGCCCAACTGAGTGAGTGGAGCTGACGGAGGTTATTGCCAGATTCCCCAGACGGCCCCTAGACGATCTGAGATGTCCTGCCGGAGGCTTTAAAAGACTGCATCCATTTCAGAGACGTCGGTCTGAGGAGAGAGGGACATTCGCTTCCGCAGACAATCATCCTCCTTTCCCAAAGAGACACTAGAAGTGGTAAGCGGCCTTTGGCCATTGCAACAAGTGTACTTCCTACACCAGGGCCCCAACGTTGGCTAGCCTAGGACAGTACTACTGGCCAGTAGTTTAGGGTGGGGTCGATACCGCTAAGTATATATATATATATATATATTACTGTTCATTGCATTCAATCTAAACGTATTATCTCATCCTGTTATTAGTTGTATTATATTAGAGTGGGGAGACGTTAAGGGCTTTTGCTCTATCCCACAGTCATTAAATCTGTTATAAAGCTTCACAAGGTGTGCTGGTGTGCTGTGGATTCATTGTTTGTGGTGTGTCACAGAGGTGAGACAGAAGACCCGATAATTCAGCGGCTCCTTCGGGGGTGAGCGCTACAATGGTAAGATCTGTTTGTAATAAAAAAATGAAGTTGCAAGCTGCAGTGAAGTCGGCAGTGCACATCGCACTGATGTACGGCTTTGAAATCGCGCTGAAGTAGCTCAAATTCTGCACCGGGTGTGAACAATATCCTTATTCTTCAAAAATAAACACTTGTCCACTGTTGAATGGCCCTGTAATTATTATTTTTTTCTAAAATTATTTTTACAGTTTTTTTGCCTCTTTAGCTCCCCAAACCTCTTCTTTTCCCTCTCGCTTCCTTTTGTTTGGAATGAGCATAGCACGTTAGTTGTGGTCATGTGCACTTCACATCCCATAATTTCTAGTCTTTCTCAGCAGCAAACATAAGTGGATTCCTACATACTGTACAGTGGGAATGTGGAAAACGAATGTGGCCACCTCTTAAAGTGGTTATAAACCCACTTTGGAAAAAAAAAAGAAAAAAAATAACACCTGCAAGACAAAGGCATAATGAGCTAGTACGCATAGCATACTAGCTCATTATGCAATATTCACCTGGGATCGAAGCCTTTTCTGCGGTGCCCGACACAGCCCCGGACGGCGACATGTCATCCCGGAGTCACGTCCAGGTATCGCGGCTCCGGGACTCTGATTGGCCGGAGCTGCGATGACGTCACTCCTGCCGGTAACGGCACAGTCACTGAAAGCAGCGGCACATACGTGCCATTGCTTCAGTGCGCATGTGCCGATTACATCAGCACATGCGAAAACAGGGGATATCTCCTACCGTTCAGGTTTAGGAGATATCCAGGGTAGCTACAGGTAAGCCTTATACCTGTAGAAAAAAGTGTGTTGTTAGGGTTTACAACCACTTTACCAATATTTGGGAATGAAATGGCTGAAAGCAATAGATAGTGGTACTTTAATTAGCAATCTGGCAAAGCAGATTTGGTTTACAGTAATCCTGGCATACTACGAAATATGCTCAGTTCTAATTTAAGGCCTTTCACAACATGCATACCTCCCAACCTGCCCGGATTCTGCGGGAACTTCACGCACAGACTGCATCCTCCCGCAGTCCCGCAAAGTGGTTAACTTTCCCGCACAGGAAGGAGAAGAAAACATTCTGAGGGGAGACATGCGAGGAGAACTGACAGGTGGTGGTGAGTGGCAAGAACTTCACATCCATCCACGGCAACCCCCCCCCCCCCCCACGCTCACCCACAATCGTCGCCCCCCCCGCGATCGTCCCCCCCCCCGCTCAACAACTTTGATTGGCCGTCCCCTGCTCAAAAACTTTGATTGGCTTAACAAAAATGTCCCGCAGTGGATCTTTAAAATGTTGGGAGGTAAGAACATGTATGGCACAAGCCTAGCTGTGCCCTGTCCTCTTCATGTTGCCGGAAGAATGCCAGTTGGCAGGTGAGGGATCTGACTTGAGTTGGCATTTTTCAGGTCTTATACAAGTTAAAAAAATACCTCTTAATGCTCTGAGATCTACCTCTGCTGCACTGAAATCCCAAGCAGTGTCATCATCCATGCCGAGGTCTTCCTGTGAACTGTAGAAAAGTTTATTTTCAGTATTAGAGCCCTTTCACACTGGAGCGTTTTTGCGGTAAAAATACCCGCTATTAAAACGCTCCCCATGCATCTCAATGGACCCTTTCACACTGAGGTGTTGCGCTGGCGGGGCGTTGAGAAAAGTCCTGCAAGCAGCATCTTTGGAGCAGTTTTTGAGCGCTGAAAAAAGCGCTTCAAAAATGCCCCTCTCCATTGAAATGAATTGAAACCGCTATAAAACCGCCTGAAAAACGCCCATAATCCACCCTGAGCTGTAGAAAGGTCACATGATCTCACAAAAAATTAAACGCTCCCTAGGGAACATATCTAACCCCTTCAGTGCCCCCTAGTTTTCAACCCCTTCACTGCCAGTGTCATTTACACAGTAATCAGTGCATTTTTATAGCACTAATCGCTGTATAAATGTGAATGGTCCCAAAATAGTGTCTAAAGTGTCTGATCTGTCCGTCGCAATGTCACGGTCACAAAAATCGCAGATCACTGCCATTACTAGTAAAAAAAATAAAAATGCAATAAATCTATCCCCAATTTTGTAGACGCTATAACTTTTGCGCAAACCAATTGCTATACGCTTATTGCTAATTTTTTAACCAAAAATATGTACTAGAATACGTATCGGCCTAAACTGAGGAAAAAATTGTGATATTTATTAACCACTTAAGGACCACCTCCTGCACATATACGTCGGCAGAATGGCACGGCTGGGCACATGTACATACAGGTACGTCCTGTACTAGTACCCAGTCGTGGGTCGCGACTGGGGACCCGTGGACCCAATGATCGGAGTCCCTGGAGTCCCGCGATCGGTCCCCAGAGCTGAAGAACGGGGAGAGCTGTGTGTAAACACGGCTTCCCCGTTCTTCACTGTGGCGACGGCGGCATCGATTGTGTCATCCCTTTTATAGGGATGATGTCACACCTACAGCCACACCCCCCTACAGTTAGAAACAGACATGAGGTCACACAAAACCCCTTCAGCGCCCCCTTGTGGTTAACTCCCAAACTGCAACTGTAATTTCCACAGTAAACAATGCAATTTAAATGCATTTTTTGCTGTGAAAATGACAATGGTCTTAAAAATGTGTAAAAATTGTCCGAAGTGTCCGCCATAATGTCGCAGTCACGAAAAAAATTGCTGATCGCCGCCATTAGTAGTAAAAAAAAATAATGAATAAAAATGCAATAAAACTACGCTATAAATTTTGCGCAAACCAATCGATAAACGCTTATTGCGATTTTTTTTTACCAAAAATATGTAGAAGAATATGTATCGGCCTAAACTGAGGAAAAAAAATGTTTTTTATATATTTTTGGGGATATTTATTATAGCAAAAAGTTAAAAATATTGTTTTTTTTTTCAAAATTGTCGCTCTATTTTTGTTTATAGCGCAAAAAATAGAAACTGTAGAGGTGATCAAATACCACCAAAAGAAATCTCTATATGTGGGAAAAAAAGGACGCCAATTTTGTTTGGGAGCCACGTCGCACGACCGCGCAACTGTCAGTTAAAGCGACGCAGTGCCAAATCGCAAATAGGGGCCTGGTCCTTTAGCTGCATTTTGGTCCGGGTCTTAAGTGGTTAAATCAAAAAGTAAAGAAAATTGTCCAGAAGGAGACCATATGAACCAGAGGAGTTTATCAACACCATGAGGGGTTTCCCTGAACTATGGGATCTCAAAAACGATCAATTTTCAAATAGAATCAAGAAAAGAAAAAGCTGGAACATTGTGGCACAGAGGCACATACCCGACTGGGAAAAGCTAAGCAATAAACAAAAAAACAACAAACGTGAGTACCAGAACATCCCACTTCCACTAGTCCCAAATCCCTAACCCTAATCCTACTAGTCCCAAATCTCTAACCCTAATCCCACTCCCAGTAGTCCCAAATCCTTAACCCTAACACCGCTTCAACTAGTCCCAAATCCCTAATCCATCTTCCACTAGTCCCCAAATCCCTAACCCTAATGTATGGCCCTATTAAGGGTCAGATATTAGTATTATTTTTAGTCTTTTTAAATGTTGTTACATGGTTTTATGATTATGATTGTTACTGTCTACTGGAATGAGAGATCTTTTTCTGTATATGGGATATGTTGGTTCTATGAGCGCATCGAGGCCCTTGGGTAATGACTGCATTCTCAATAAGCATTTTAATAAATAAATAAATCAATCTTCCACTAGTCCCAAATCCCTAACCCTTAACCTAATTCCGCTCCCAATAGTCCCAAATCCCTAACCCTAAACCTTAAATTATTGAGAGCAGGATTAGGGTTAGGGATTTGGGACTATTGGGAGCAGGATTAGGGTTAGGGATTTGGGACTAGTGGAAGCGGGGTTAGGGATGTGGGACTATTGGGAGTGGGGTTAGGGTTAGGGATCCGGGACTAGTGGAAGTGGGATTTGGGACTAGTGGAAGCGGGATTAGGGTTAGGGATGTGGGACTATTGGGAGTGGGGTTAGGGATCCGGGACTAGTGGAAGTGGGATTAGGGACTAGTGGAAGTGGGATTAGGGTTAGGGACTAATGTGAGTGGGATTAGGGTTAGGGATTTGGGATAAGTGGAAGTGGGTTTAGGGATTTGGGACTAATGGAAGTGGGATTAGGGTTAGGGTTACAGATTTGTGACTATTGGGAGTGGGATTAGGGTTAGGGATTTGGGACTAGTGGAAGCGGGATTAGGGTTAGGGATGTGGGACTATTGGGAGTGGGGTTAGTGTTAGGGATTTGGGACTATTGGGAGCGGGATTAGGGTTAGGGATTTGGGACTATTGGGAGCAGGATTAGGGTTAGGGATTTGGGACTAGTGGAAGCGGGATTAGGGTTAGGGATGTGGGACTATTGGGAGTGGGGTTAGGGTAAGGGATTTGGGACTAGTGGAAGTGGGATTAGGGACTAGTGGAAGTGGGATTAGGGTTAGGCACTAATGTGAGTGGGATTAGGGATTTGGGATAAGTGGAAGTGGGATTAGGGTTTAGGGATTTGGGACTATTGGGAGTGGGATTAGGGTTAGGGATTTGGGACTAGTGGAAGTGGGATTAGGGTTAGGGTTACAGATTTGTGACTATTGGGAGTGGGATTAGGGTTAGGGATTTGGGACTAGTGGAAGCGGGATTAGGGTTAGGGATGTGGGACTATTGGGAGTGGGGTTAGGGTAAGGGATTTGGGACTAGTGGAAGTGGGATTAGGGACTAGTGGAAGTGGGATTAGGGTTAGGGACTAATGTGAGTCGGATTAGGGATTTGGGATAAGTGGAAGTGGGATTAGGGTTTAGGGATTTGGGACTATTGGGAGTGGGATTAGGGTTAGGTATTTGGGACTAGTGGAAGTGGGATTAGGGTTGGGGTTTGGGACTAATGGAAGCGGGATTAGTGTTAGGGATTTGGGATTAGTGGGAGTGGGATTAGGGTTAGGTATTTGGGACTAGTGGAAGTGGGATTAGGGTTGGGGTTAGGGACTAATGGGAGCGGGATTAGTGTTAGGGGTTTGGGACTAATGGGAGTGGGATTAGTGGGAGTGGGATTAGGGTTAGGTATTTGGGACTAGTGGAAGTGGGATTAGGGTTGGGGTTAGGGACTAATGGGAGCGGGATTAGTGTTAGGGATTTGGGATTAGTGGGAGTGGGATTAGGGTTAGGTATTTGGGACTAGTGGAAGTGGGATTAGGGTTGGGGTTAGGGACTAATGGGAGCGGGATTAGTGTTAGGGATTTGGGATTAGTGGAAGTGGGATTAGGGTTAGGATTAGGGATTAATGGAAGTGGGATTAGGGTTAGGGATTTGGGATTAGTGGGAGTGGGATTAGTGTTAGGGATTTGGGACTAGTGGGAGTGGGATTAGGTTTAGGGATTAGGGATTAATGGAAGTGGGATTAGTGTTAGGTATTTGGGACTAGTGGGAGTGGGATTAGTGTTAGGGATTTGGGACTAGTGGAAGCGGGATTAGGGTTGGGGTTAGGGACTAATGGGAGCGGGATTAGGGTTAGGATTTGGAATTAATGGAAGTGGGATTAGGGTTAGGGATTTGGGACTAGTGGGAGTGGGATTAGGGTTAGGATTAGGGATTAATGGAAGTGGGATTAGTGTTAGGTATTTGGGACTAGTGGAAGTGGGATTAGGGTTAGGGATTTGGGACTATTGGGAGTGGGATTAGGGTTAGGGATTTGGGACTATTGGGAGCGGGATTTGGATTTGGGATGAATTTTTTAACCAAAAATATGTAGAATACATATTGGTCTAAACTGAGGAAAAAATCGTGATATTTACTAAATCAAAAAGTAAAAAAAAATGTGTTTTTTTCAAAAATGTAGCTCTTCTTTTGTTTATAGCGCAAAAAAATAAAAACCGCAGAGGTGATCAAATACCACCAAAAGAAAGCTCTATTTGTGGGGAAAAAAGGACGCCAATTTTGTTTGGGAGCCACGTCGCACGTCCGCGCAATTGTCATTTAAATTGCGACAGCGCTGAAAACTAAAAATTGGTCTTGGCAGGAAGGGGGTGAAAATGCCCGGAATTGAAGTGGTTAATGGATATAGTATGGCAAGTAGCACATTTGGCACCCTAGGACAGAACGTGTGTTACTGGCAGAGTACCAGGTAAAAATAAAGAGGGGAGAAAAAAAGTCTGAACAAAAAGAAAGCTAATGCAGCCTCCACATGTAAGGAATGGTAAGGTGCAATGGATTACTTTTTAGTTCTTGGGTTTTGGTGCACATTAAAGCTACCTTTATGACCTTGTTTTGTACTTGTACACAGGGAAGCTTTATATATATATATATATATCCTGCCGACAAAGAATGTTTATGGCACTTATCTGTGTGTGTTAAACAGAATTTCCCATAAACTGAGTGAACTGTGTATTCAATGGTGGCTTCGTGATCAGTAAATCACAATTATTGCTTGTAAAAACCCAGATGCATGACTTTTAATGAGGTTGTGAAGGTTAAAGCTGCTGCTTATTATTTAGGTACTTCTATAGCACTTTCAATGTACGCAGTGCTTTTACATATACATTGTACATGACTATGGTATAAATACATTAACCCCTTATCTGCTAAGACCCCCACATTTTTACTCAACCTTTACCTCAATAAATAACTGACACCACTACTGTAATCTCTGGAGTAAAAACTGGCCGTAGCAGCCTCCATTTATTTTAAATAACCTTTTAAATATTAAATAACATTAAATAACATTTTCACACATAAACCTTTATTAGACCTGAGATACAATATTTTTAACCCTGCTGGTGCTGGACTTTGCAGGCACATTAACACACTTGTAACCATTCTAAAACGTTTTATGAGCACTGCGGTACCTAACTCTGGTCTTAGGCCTCAAGCCGAAAAACTGACTCAAAGACGACCAACTGACCGCAGTACCCCCATTAACCACTTGCCAGCTACACATTGGTAGACTGGACTAACAGCCCCTTCAGAACCCATACCACCTCTGGGTAATGGCATCCACTTCAGGGTAATTTCTTCTCCTGCAAAGTCAAAAACACCCGCCGCCGCCACGACATCATAAGTTCGTACCTGTGTGGAAAAACAAAAACCAGGAAAGCACCCAAACCGCCAACACCCTATCACATACCCTTACATCCCAATATACCAATAGCCCCCTTTAAAATACCCAAAGAAGGGAGGGTGGGTGGGAAACTTCGCCCCACGTGTGTTACCCAGGAAGCGTGGGAGGGGAAATATATAACCTCCCTCCCACTGCTCTCCTTCCTTACTGACCCCTCCCACCGAACCATGGCAGGGTTTTTCTTTAACCCCGTCATGGCCGGCCCTGCGCCTATGTCCTCCTGTTTTTTGCTCCGGGCCTCTCTTTCACATCTATGATAAAATGGCTGGACCTTGTATGGCCAGTATCAGTAGTTTAACAAAGTAAATGACATTATAATATAGAGAAACAAGTTTGTATACCACCATAATTTAACAACATAGAACATAAGTTCTATATTAATATGTGTAACGGAAGGGCCCGTGGGACCCAGAAGCTCTTAGAAAGGATGAGATACTCCTGTTTCAGCTTCCCCGACTCCTCTTATGTGTAGATCACCCCGTGTCTCTAATAGGGGCACAGGGTGAATGAGAACCCCACTATGATCTGTGCTAGTCACATTTAATGCGGTATACATTGTATATATTGTGTATATATATTGTGTGTTGGCTGTTGTGTACTATAAAGCTTGCTGTGATGAGGTGGGGTGTGATTGCATTCTATTGTCTATTGTGGTAATTAAGTCTGCTACTGTGATAATGTGTATTGTAAGTTAGCAGACAGCCTAAAGGTCAGGTGTCTGAGTCATCAGCTGCAGTTAATTAGCTCATGTAAATTAGGTCAGGTCCCGGAGCCAGGATGTCTGCTAAAAGATGTATTGAGGATGATGTGTATTGGGGGGCTCATTAGGTAACCATTGTGTGATGGTGTGGGTGGATCCGGGCCATATCTCCTGTGATATCCTAAATTGTATATAAGAGTCTGTATTTGAGTGTCAGTAGCTGCCTTGTGTTCGGGAATAGAATATCCTAAACGGCGTTAACCCCTTTCCCATTTGGGGTGCCGTTACAATATGTATATTACAGATTAGTAGAGAATGTGTTGATATCCTTCCTGGTAACGTTTAAGCTAAGGGTGCCCAACCGCTGGCCCGTGGGCCACATGTGGCCCGCCATGTCTTGCTCTGAGATGGCGGCTCGGCAAGCCTAGATCGCGGGTTCCCAACCCACCATCTCCGAGCATTAGTGCGAAGAATGGGGTCATGTGCGGAGGCCGCGGCTGGCCTATCCGTGATCGTGGTGGGGCTGGCCTATCTGTGATCGCGGCGGGGCCACAGGGCTGGCCTATCAGTGATCGCGGTGGGGCTCTCCCTCTCCTACGGACTGATGAAAGCTGCAGGTGAGGGGATTGATACAGTCTGGGGAGAGAGGGAACAGCCAGCCAGAGTTAGAGTCAGTATAAATAAAAAAAACATCTGGTGTCAGTATAAGTATAGTAGTCAGTGTAGTGGGCAGTGCAGTGAAGTGGACAGTGTAGTGGTCAGTGCAGTGAGGTGGTCAGTGTAATTGTCAGTGTGGTGAAGTGTATTGTAGTGGTCAGTGTAGTAGTCAGTGCAGTGTAGTGGTCAGTGCAGTGAGGTGGACAGTGTAGTGTAGTGGTCAGTGCAGTGAAGTGGACAGTGTAGTTTAGTGGTCAGTACAGTGGTCAGTGTAGTGTAGTGTTCAGCTCAGTGAAGTGTAGTGGTCAGTGTAGTTTAGTGGTCAGTGCAGTGTAGTGGTCGGTGTAGTGCAGTGGTCAGTGCAGTGGACAATATAGTGGTCAGTATAGTGGTCAGTGCAGTATAGTGGTCAGTGCAATGTAGGTGACAGTGTAGTGGTCAGTGTAGTGTAGTGGTCAGTGCAGTGTAGTGGTCAGTGCAGTGTAGTGGACAATGTAGTGGTCAATGCAGTGGAAAGTGTAGTGTAGTGGTCAGTGCAGTGTAGTGGTCAGTGCAGTGTAGTGATCAGTGCAGTGGTCAGTGTAGTGGAAAGTGTAGTGTAGTGGTCAGTGCAGTGGTCAGTGTAGTGGTCAGTGCAATGTAGGTGACAGTGTAGTGGTCAGTGTAGTGTAGTGGTCAGTGCAGTGGTCAGTGTAGTGGTCAGTGCAGTGGTCAGTGCAATGTAGGTGACAGTGTAGTGGGTAGTGTAGTGTAGTGGTCAGTGCAGTGGTCAGTGCAGTGGTCAGTGCAATGTAGGTGACAGTGTAGTGGTCAGTGTAGTGTAGTGGTCAGTGCAGTGGTCAGTGTAGTGGTCAGTGCAGTGGTCAGTGCAATGTAGGTGACAGTGTAGTGGGTAGTGTAGTGGACAGTGTAGGAATCAGGTGGTTAGTGGTCAGGATAGTGGACATGTAGGTCAGTGTAGTGGAAAGTGTAGGAAGCAGGTAGGTTAGTGTAGTGGTCAGTGTAGGGGTCAGGTAGGTCAATGTAGAAATGAAGTAGGTTAGTGCAGTTGTCAGGTAAGTCAGTGTAGGAATCAGGTAGGTAGGTTAGTGTAGTGGTCAGTGTGGGAATCAGGCTGGTCAGTACTATTGTAGGAAGGGAGGGGACTCAGGGAGTGCTAAAACTCCACAGGTTAGGGGGCGCAAATTACTTGCCCCGGGAGCTGACAACCCACGCTACGCCACTGATGCTCATTGTGGCCCGCGACCGGTTACTAAGTCGATAAAGTGGCCCCGGCTCTTCAAAAGTTTGGGCACCCCTGGTTTAAGCCTTCTACTTGTGTAGAGCAAGACAGTATTTTCCTAGAGGAAACGGTACAGGAGTAGGTGTCTGGTGCATAGTATGAACCTAATATTTAAAGAGCAACTCTATTCTGGAAGTTGTGCAGAAAAAGGAAAAGAAAAAGCAGCTAAAGCTACTCCTGAATTCTGCCTGTGGGCTGTTTGTAGCTGATCTTTCCTCATTTCTGACCTTCCATGCCTTGCTTTGCACTGTATCTCTGCATGGCGGTTTCCATCTAGGGCAGAGGTTGGGCTTTGCTCATTCCCGGTGATCTGATGATATGGTTCCTCCTATCGATATGGTTCCCGTCTTCTTGACTGCGCAGGCGCAATCCTTGCCAAGGGAAAACACCAAACCTCCAGGGTGACGTGAAATTTGCGGTAAGTGGCCAGTCGTGGCTCTTTTTTTAACATCCTCCAATCCACGGGGATGTTAAGTAATGAGCCTGGATACCGCCCAAGGTTCAGAGATTTCCGTGGGCTTGGTCTGCGCCTGCGCAGTCAGGCAGGGAACCATCTCGATAGGGGAACTAGATCGACAAGACACCGGCAACAAGAAGAGATTTGTAGGAGGAGCACATGGCAATACAAATGTTAGTACATCATATAGGGAAGTCTGGATTAGCTTCCCGTACTTGCATGGCACTGATTGGTGCTGTAGTGGTCACGTGACGTATATGCCCAGAAAGATGGCTCTGGTAAGTGGGGTGCTTACATTTGGGCAAAGGATAGTGTGAATGCCTTGCCTATTCACTAAAAGAGGAGTATGTGCAGGAGAGGTGCCAACAGATGTTTTCATTGGATCCAGTTCTACAGAGGGGATACAGACAAGAAGGAAGCACCAGTGAATAGTAGGATCAACCAGATTTAACCACCTCGCACCCAAGGTACATCATATGATGTCCTGGACTACAGGCATCATTCACATATCGATCTTTTTAGCGAGAAATTCTGTGCACCATAAGAACAATTATAGTGGCAGTTCAGCGGCTTGATCGTTCTTACAGACAGGGACGTCCTGTCCCCTCCCCCCTCTCGCCGCCCTTCAGTGCTTCTCCGGCTCTCCCGTGCGATCAGTGATACAAAGGAGTCTGCCAGCGCCGGAAGAGAGTCATAGAGAAATCCAAGGGAAAGATGGTCCCCAGCAATCTGACTGTCAGAGACCCAGGCGCGACATTATGACGTCACGTCACGTCCGGGCCGGCGGAAGTAAACCATGCCGGGGACTCGGCAGGAAAGCCTGAGATTGTGAACTTTTATGGGTTTTTTTCTTAGCCTTTTCTGCCTAGAGGAGAGAAACCCCTGTGTGTCCACGAATACAACCTTAACATGGGAGGGGTGGACCTCAGCGACCAGTTGTTGGCGCCGTACATAATTGCCCATAAGACCAGACGCTGGTACAAAAAAGTGTCTGTATACTTATTTCAATTGGCTTTGCTGAACGCTCATGTGCTATACAGAGCTTCAGGATGGACTGGATCTTTCCTTAAATTCCAGGAAGAGATCGTCAGAGCCCTTTTGTTTCCAGATGGTGCTCTTGCCCAACTTCCCAATCCAAATGCAGTGAGCCGGCTGTATGAGAGGCATTTTCCTTTTTGTCCTCCCTGGTACCCCTACCAAATGAAACCCCCCCAAACACATGTTGTGTCTGCAGCAAACATGGATTTAGGCATGACACCCGCTTTTATTGTCCCTCCTGTCCTGACCAACCTGGTCTCTGCATTGGTGAATGTTTCAAACGCTACCACACACTAGTTGAGTTTTAGCGTAGGGTACAGCACCACACAGTCCTAGGCACACTAATACAGGGTCTCGGAAGATGTGATGGCCATCACATTTTGAGAGACCCTAATCTGCAACATTCAGATTATTTTTTTTTTTACAATTTTTATAAAAGTGAGGGAAAAAAACACACACACAAAAACACAAAAAAAAAATCCAAAAATAGTTGTGGTTGTATTTTTCTCCTCTCTCTATTGTTCTTTCTCTTATGTTCGCTCACTGTTGTTCTATATCTATTGTTCTCTCTATTTTTACTATGTTTTATTGTATTTGCTTTGCAGGTATGGTATGTTATACTGTAATGTTTGTTTTATTGTTAACCTCATTTGCTTAGCAGGTACACCATTCAGCTGCAGCTGTTATCTTGACAGCAACAGCGTTTGCTCCCACGATATATAAAGCCGTGACTCCAGTGCTGTAGGAGGTGATTTCACCACCACAGTTAAAAAAAAGAGTATATATGCCGAAGCATGAGGGCAGCAGGGGTGGAGGTGCGATTTGCTCCTAACTTTTGGGGCGGATGCCCCATGCTTCGCATATATAAATGGTGCATGTATGCCCATCATTAGAAATGGGTGGATGAAGGGAGGTATTCTAATGGTGCGCATACCCACCGATCAATCTCTTTTTTTCGTTCAGCCCACAGGCTGCATAAAAAAAGATTACAATATATCCCCAACAAGGACCAGCAACATACTGGTATGTTGCTGGACTTTGAGTGGTCATACCAGAATGATGCCTGCGGTTTTAGGTATCATCTTGGTATCATTCTTTTTAGCCAGCGGCTGTCATGTAAAAGCAGTCCTAGCGGCTAATTAGCCTCTAGACTGCTTTTACAAGCAGTGGTAGGGAATGTCCCCCCTCCCCCCCCCCCACCATCTTCCATGTTTTTTTTCTGGCTCTAGTGTCCTAACAGGGAACCTGAGAATGCAGCCGGTGGGACAAAGGGAAAATGCCTCTCATGCAGTCGACTCCCTGCATTTGTGAAGAGAGGACAGAACGTAAACATTCCGTGAGTCCCTCAACTTCACTGCTAACAAATTATTAAGCCTCAAGCAGGCTCCCTCCCCGTCTAAGTTGGGATTCTACAAGCCGTTGGGGGAAGCCCCGGCGATTAAATCGAACAGTGCCACATGCACCAATTCCACAATAAAAAACCACAGACAGGGGAATGATCTCATTTGTCAGGACCGATCACCAGGTCCAGGCCAGATTTCATGGCCTGGGCATGGGGATTGATCAGTTCCTTATCTAATCCGATTGCCGGGGATGGCAGGGGGGGGGGGGGGCTCGTGAAAGATAATCAGGTTACATTTAGATACCATCAGAAAAAGATGGGGGTTAAAAGATGCCGGTTATTAGGGGGCCGCAGCTTACCTAGCATAGAAAAATCGATGCATATACCGCTGAAGTCGTTGAAGTAAACTGAGGCCTCCGCATAAACTGCGGTAGAGGCAGCAATATTGTAAATAGTCCAGGGGATGGTTATGGCTACCAGTGAAGGGCAAAAAACCCTGCTGAAAAAACAGATGGAGGCAGATAAACAGTGAGCGCCTAGTCCCATGGGTACAGCGATAGCTAGTGATGGAGACAAACTTACCTAAAGCGCAAGCGGTAATGGTGTGGGTGATCCCGGGAAGAACTTCGAAAGCCGGAATGGTGTCAGGTACCACCTGTGTATGGTCTTTTGATAGGATTCCCAGTGATTGGAACAGTCAGAGGCTGCGTAGGTAAGTTTGAAGGCCCGTGTCCACATATCAGGGGTGGGACTCACATTCAGTTATTCGACCCATTTCAAGAGGGTGGAGATTTTGGGGAAAAAGGACGATTGTCACTGAGTACTGAATAAATTATGGATACACCATGTTTAGGATAAACCGAGCGAGTGTAGAAGTTATAGAGAGGTTCAGGAATGGTGATCACTGAGGGGATTTTAGAAGTTTTAAGGAAGTGCGAGATTCTCATGCTTCAGTTTCAGGCATGTCATATTCAGTTTGGAGATCCCTGAACGGTTTTGGAGAGCCGTTCTTGAACAAATCAGATAAAGGATTAATCCTATACTTCTGCCAGTGTTGTATTTTAATATCCGACAGGTGAGCTGTTAGCGCTTTGAGAGGTATCGGTAGGGAATGAGGAGGATTGTCAACAGGTTTGAGATTGGTGAATTTTTTCCAGGCAGCCAGTGAAGCCGCAATTGGGGGGGAAGGAGTCAGTTTGTTAGGAGGAGAACCCTCAGAGGTGAGTAGGAGGTTGTCTATCAAGTTATTTGGCAGATAGGAGGATGTCTCCATGATGGACTATGTCTTATCGGGAGTTGGGTGCCACCAGTAGTAAAGCTGGTCCATGATGGAAGCATAATAGTAGTTTTGGATGTGTGGAAGACCCACTGCTCCTTTTTTGTGATGTCTAGTTAGGATGTAATGGGCACATCTGGGATGTTTGGCATCCCAGATATAATTCGATATTCATTTTTGTATTGAGGTAAAAAAGGAAAGAGGTATAGGGATTGGCACCGTGCGGAATAGATAAAGAATTTTGGGCAAAAGCAGCATCTTAAAGGAGGCAATTTTGCCTATTTTGGATAAACCAGTTGAGCGCAATTGACCTAACAAGTTGGGGAGCCGTTTTTGGAAAGCACGATAGTTAAGATCATATAGGAGGCGAAGTGAAGGGGCCAATTTTAACCCTAGATATGGTATAGCTTGATTTGATCAAGTAAAGGGAAGATTTTCTTTCATGAGGGATTCTTGACTTTTCGAGAGATTTAGAGGGAGTATCAGGGATTTAGTGGAATTGAGCTTGTAAAAAGAGGCTAGGCCAAAATGGGAAAGGATTTCTTGGATTGCTGGCATGGAGTGGGTTGGGTCTGTGACCAGGAGTATGACATCATCAGCTAAGAGACTTATTTTGTGTTCCATGCCATTATGGTTAATGCCTGAGATGCGTTTGTCCTCTCTAATCTTCGCTGCTAAAGGCTCCATTAAGAGAGCAACAATTAGAGAGGAAAGCGGGCATCCTTGGCGGATGCCGTCGGAGATCTCGAAAGGTGTAGATAGGGTTCCCTCTGTCAGAATTCTAGCCGTTGGATTGGGGTATAGGGAGAGTATCGCTGATTGAAATCGTCCAGTGATGCTAAATTTAGTAAGTACTGCTTTCAGGAATCCCCAGTGCACTCTATCGAATGCCTTCTCTGCATCCAAAGATAGGAACAGAGAAGGCGTTCGTGACTGAGTGACTTGATGTATCAGGTTAATGACCCTTCTAGTTGCATCAGGGGCTTGTCTATCTGGCATAAAGCCAACTTGGTCCGGGTGGACCAAGGATGGGAGACACTTCAACAATCTAGATGCAATAGCTTTAGCATACATTTTCACATCCGTGTTAAGGAGTGATATAGGCCTATGATTAGTGGCAAAGGCAGGATCTTTCTGTGGTTTGGGGATAGTGGTTATAATAGAGCGTAACATATCAATCGGAAGAGAGCCAGAGGTGGCAGCAGAGTTGAAGAGGGTCGTGAGGTGAGGGGAGACAATGGTGGCAAATTTCTTGTAAAATTCATTGGTGTAGCCATCTTCCCCAGGTGATTTATGAAGGGGCAAGGTGTTAATGGCCTCGAGAATTTCATAGTTCGTGAAGGGTTGGGAGAGTATATGTAGTTGATTGGAGGTGACAGAAGGGAGGTCAATTGAGTCTAAGAAGTCTTGAATAATTGGATCAGTTGGTTGAGGTGTAGAGGGGTCTTTTGTCAGATTGTAAAGAGAGGAGTAGTAGTCGCCAAAGGCATTTGCAATATCCTGTGGGTTAGTGAGGAGTTGTGTGGTGGTTGGATGGTAGAGGGATGCAATTCTATGTTTGTGTCGTTGTGTTTTGACCTGTCAAGCTAGTAAGGCTCCTGCCTTATTTCCTAAGGCGTAATATTTGGCCTTAGCCAATTTAAGATTGTGTTCAAATTTGTAGAGTAAGAGTAAGCAGAGTTTGTGCCTCCAGTCAAGGATCTCAGTAGCAATTTTTTGAGAGGGGTTCTGTTTGTTTTGATTTTCTAATAGGGCAATTTGGGAAAGGGCCTCTTCAATTTGCCTAGACCTCTGGCTCTTAACCCTACTTCGAAGCTTAATGAGGACACCATGCATGTATGCCTTGTATGCAGACCACAGTACAAACCGATCAGTGCTTGGCTGGTCATTCAGATGAAAGTAAGCGTGGTGCTCAGTCTGCGATGAGATCGAATCTCCATATAAACGGTACTTTTGATCCACGGTTCCCCACTGTTACAGACACCGGCGCATGGTCTGACCAAGCAATGGTGCCAATCGTCGATGCAGTCACATCCTGAAGAGTAATCTTGTCAGCAAGAAAGAAGTCTAACCGAGAGTAAGAGAGTTGAGAAGAGGAAAAGTAGAAGTCTCGCTCATTGCAATGCTGGCATCTCCAAATGTCGAAGAGATTGTTTGTCCGAAGAAAGGGGTTCAAGGCACGTCGATGACGTTGGGTGGTCGACGTGGTGTCAATAGTTGGGTCGCCCGGTATGTTGAAGTCACCTCCAATGAGTACTCTGCCTTTCTGGATATTGTTAAATTTCTTATAAAATCGATTGCAAAATCGTACTTGTTGCTTGTTTGGACCATAGATGTTGGCCAATGTGTAGGTGATTTGGTTTATGTCACATAGAAGAATAAGGTAGCGACCTTGAGGATCTAGAATGGATTGATGTAATCGGAATTGCATGGAGTCTCGAATCGCCAATAGGACCCCATTCTTCTTCTTAGGGCCTGAGGCTAAGAAGATTTGACTGTAGTTTTTCAGTGAGAACTGTGGGGTTTTGTCAGCTGCAAAGTGGGTCTCCTGTGCCAATAGAATGTCGGCCTTTTGGCTATTGGCTTCCTTAAGTTGCGCAGATCTTTTTTGATGTGAGTTCAGGCACCTTGCATTTATAGAGACTACTGTGAATGCCATAGTGAGATGCGAGTCTCAATAAGGGATTGGCAAATTTCAGGCGGCGGCGTGAGCTATGCTAGTCTGTTTCACTGGAAATTGGGCTGAATCGGTTAAGAGTTGTCCAGTACAGGAGAGATCAGGAACTAATCGGTTCGAGGGGAGGTCGAAGGTTGTGCTGGTGTGGGGTACAGGAGGATAGTTCTGTACGTAAAAAGGGAGAGCCCTAAACAAAACACGGCTCAATGTGCAGAAAATTCTGCTAACAAACGATGGGGGGAGATGGTCCACCGAATAACAGGTAAAACAGGGACCACTCGTAAAGTAGGCGGGGTCCAGTGAATAGTGCTGCAGGTACCCAGCTGTACAGTAACATAAGCGCAGGAAAGGTCATCAGGCGTGTCATCAGGCGTCTTGATATGCCCCTCCTGTTTCCATGCGTGTTGCGAGGTGGTCAGAAGGGACCGGCTCTTCTGCCGGTATGATGCGCCAGTTCCTCAGGAGTTTAAGGCCAGCAGGAAGTGTTCTTATAGCATGGGTTTTATTTTGATGAGTTATCAGGAGTTTTGTGGGAAAGCCCCATTTATAGGGTATTTTATGGTTTTGTAACGCTTTGGTTATGGTCGCCAGCTGTCTGCGATTTTCCATCATTGCCTTGGAAAGGTCAGCATATAGAGCAATTGTAGAGTAAGGGTCGGGAAGTCTCGCCATGCGTTTAGCGGCGTACATGACCTTTTCTTTAACTGTAAAAAAATGAATGCGGGCCAGTACATCCCTAGGTGCAGAGGCTGGAATGTGAGGGGGTTTAGGAAGCCTATGCGCTCTGTCAATCTTGATGTCACGGTCAGTTAGGTCAGGGAGCAGTGTGCGCATAAAAGATTGCAGGTATTGCGCCAGATCAGAATTTTGGACCGTTTCCGGGACATTGTGGAACTTTGTATTGTTTTGCCTAGAGCAATCTTCGAGGTCTGCGAGATTAAGATTGATCGATTGAAGCTCATCTTCATGATCTGCAAAGCCATCCACTAGTTCATTATGGGCAGAGAATAGATCTCCCATTTTCTTCTCTATAAAGGTAATGCTTTGCCCATGCTGCTGTACAGTGGTAGAAAGGGATGACACTGCAGTGGATAGATCATTGTAGAGAGTCTGTCTCGGTGAGAGCAGAATGCGTTTCATTGTACATTCAGACAATGGCTGATCTGAGGCAGGGAAGGCATCCAGCGCTGAGGCTTGTTGTGAAGGGGGAGAGAGAGCATGCAGGGAGCTGCGACAGGCTGTATATGCTCAGGTTCTTCCGTCCTGAGTCTGGACTTGGCAGGGCTGGATGTAGTGGGTGAGTTGGGGGGAGAAAACTCACCATCCTTGTCAGGCATCTGAGGGGTTCCCACGCACTGCCCCAAGTGCTGTCCTGCTTGAGGAGAGGAGAGTTGTGGCGGGTATTCTCGGCAGCCGCTGGCGCCATCTTGTCCGCTCGCCATGCCTGACGGGGGATAGAAGTCGTGAGCTTTCTAGGCAGTTTACTGTCCTTCCTCCGTTTGGACATCGTGACCGGAGGCTGCCGCTGTGTCCGGGTAGTGTGAGGAGCGGGTGACACTTTCTGTTTGCCGCTGTGGAGACGCTAACGCTGGGATTGCTGCGGAGCTGTAGATTTACACAGCCATTCACTCGAGCCGCCGAGCCACGCCCCCCTACACCATTCACATGTAAATAGGCACATGTATGAGCTTTAAATATTGATAAAAACAATGTTTTTTAATAATTATGGTAATGTATATTGTTTGGTGGGAATGTAACTTTATTATGTTATTAATATGTGGTGTATAATGTGTGCTGATTCGTGTTCAACTTTTTCTGTATTTTTCACTTCCTCATACTGTAATCCCGCTACATCACGCGAGATTACAGTGAGAGAAGCAGTTCTCAGGAGTTTCCAGCCGTTTGTAGATCGCTCCTCATCTCAACATGAGAATCGATCTACAAAGCTTCATAAACAGGCACTCAGAGGAGAGCGATCTCCCCTGAGAATGCCTGAGAACTGAATAGCGGTATTTTACCGCACTTTCATAAAAGAACACCTATGAGACGTTTCTCTGGGCTGCAGTTCCTCTGATCTCCACAAGATGGTGATCTCACGTCTACCATAGAGAGAAGAAGTCTCTATGGAAGACAGGAAGTGATGTCAGGTAAAGACAGGAAGTTCCGGGTGAGAGGTGAGTCGGGAGAAAGTAGCGAGGAGACATTGTTGGAATCGGCAGCAGAGGAGGTAATAAGAACTTATCTTCTATTTACACCCAGTAACCCCGTCATGTCCGTCCTCTTCCTCCATAGTCACTGTGACGTCTTTTATCTCCAGCAGATGATAATACACACATATATAGTGTGGAGACCTAGATTAACCCCTTCAGGGTCAGAACATTCCCCCACTTTCAGGGCCGGAACATTCTCTTCATTTCAGTTTATACTAACAGATTATACGATAATACGGGTTGGGTTTTTTTTTTTTAGAGGTGGACTTATGATACTTGATTTTGATTTTATAATCTTTATGGAGGAGGAAATAACTATTCCTGATGTCTGTGAAGGTTCAACACAAGGGATGTGTCTGGATGATGACTTTATCTTTGTAAGTATCAGGTGATGTCACTGTCTATTTCCCTATGTAGGAGTATTTAGAAGGACACAAGGATCTCTACAAGGACGTCATGATGGACAATCAGCCGCCCCTCACATCACCGGGTAAGAGGAGACTTTATTGTAAAGGAGAGAGCAGTACGGAGGCTCCACCTAGATCCCCCATCATCTGATAAACACATAGAAACAATGTATTCAGTCAGTGTGTGTGTTTCCTACAGATGGATCCAGTAATGGGAACCCACCAGAGAGATGTCCCCGTCCTCTGTATTCCCGGGATTCCACACAGGAAGGTCACACCATCCCCCACCATCATCAGGTAGATGAGGAACAATCACTGATAGTATCATTAGGATCTGTACATTATCTGCATTGTTACCATTGATGTCATTTTTATTCTCTATTCAGAGTGGAAACCTGAGAGATCCTAAAGTTGAGGTTAAAGAAGAGATAAAGGAGGAGGATGATGAGGATGGGGTGATGGCGGAAGGTCACACCATCCCCCACCACCATCAGGTAGATGAGGAACAATTATTGGTGGTTATGATTTATACACAAACATGTTTATTATAATGAATGTTTTATTATATATTCAGAGTGGAAACCTTGGGGATGATAATATTTATATTAAAGAAGAGTATAAAGAGGAGGATGAGGAGTATGGAGTGATGGAGGAGTTTTCAGAAGGACACAAGGATATGATGGAGCCACCTAATACCAGGAACCTTCTAGAGAGATGTCCCCATCCTCTGTATTCCTGGGATTCCACACAGGAAGGTCACACCATCCCCCACTGTTACAAGGTCGGTGGGGCGGAGCATCTAGAACATGGACTGGTGGAGATGATGTGTGGATTTTGTATGTAATTTTATATCTTACAGATGATATTCTCTCTCATTCTCTTGGTTTAGAGTGGAGACCCAATCAATATAGAATTTGAGGTGAAATCAGAAGAAGAAGAGACGTATGTGAGGGATGATCAGCAGTCTATGGAGGAGGATGGAATAACGGGGACATTTATAGAGGACGGCACTCCTACAGAGATCAGCACAGGTGGGTCATTAACACTAAATCCATTCCTCCACCCATACTGCTCACTGATTGGTCCAGAGTAGGGCGGGGACTGGGTGATATCAGCCTGTAATCCCCTGGTCACTTTCCTGAGCTGTGTTCCCCGTCCTGTATTCCTGTATTTCTCTCCGATAATCTTCCTTCTCTGTGCTGCAGACACAATTTATGTCTCTAGACTGGATTTATGGAGATTCTGGGGTTCAGCTGGCAGCAAATGTTGATTTTCACCATAGGGTTTGCTTGACCTAGACACCTGGGGTATGTACCTTGGGTCTTCTGCCCCATGCCCGGGTCTAGTGAGATCTCTGACAAAACAATTCTCCCGGGTTTCTTGCTCTGTTATTTGCTGGCTGTGCCGGGTGGAGGGATATATCTGTATAGTCTCAGACCCAAGTCACTGAGTGCAGTCTCAGGAGATGGGAGGCAGCGGTGTGGGATCTCTGCAACTTGTCTCAAGTAAATATTTCATCCACCACTGATTACTGAATACCAATATCATGAGTCCTGACCCCTGTACTATATACTCTATGTTGTACATTACATACTCCTGACCCCTGCATGATATACTCTATGTTGTACATTACATACTCTTTATTGTCTCTGAACAAGAATGGTTGGAGAGCCGGTTTAGGGCCAGGACACATTTGAGTAGATGCAATGACAATTGGCAGACTCCGAGACTTCTATAGGTAGACTGCTATACAGTGGAATGCCTCCAGCCGGACACCACTTCTGTATAGGTAGGACCGCTGTCTCCTATGGTAACAAATCTTGTTACAGTCACTAACGGTAGTTCTACATAACTCTTGGTAACACAGAATAGTTCTCTTCTTCTCACACAGTCTCTCACTGTAGATCTTCTCTCCCTGAGCTCCCGGTCTCTCATTAGTAGGGATGAGCTTTATGTTCGGGGCGAACATGAGTTCCACCCTAACATTGGCTGTTCGCTCGTTTATCGAAAGACGAACATTATGGGGCGTTCGCGCCAAATTCGAGCGCCGCGTCACGCACCATAATGCACTGCGAGATCGCAGTTCATTGCTGTGTGATGATTGGCCAAAGCATGCACTATGACCCGCATACTTTGGCCAATCCCAGCGCCGTCAGCAAAGAGAGACATAATTGGCCAAAGGCAAGGTGCCTTTGGCCAATCATGGCTCAGGGGGACTAAGTCCACGCCCCACACTATATAAGGCAGATGCACGTCGGCCCTGTGTAGTGTGTTGTTGGCGTGGACAGAGACAGAGTGTCATTTAGATTGAGCAGGCAGGTGATTTAGTGAGTGGATATATATAGCCACTGCATCCAGTGTAGCTAGATCTGACTGCAGGCCGTTCCTGGTGTACTTTTTCTAATATACTTTCAGGCAGGCAGGTGATTCAGTGAGCTGCAGTCCAATAAATTTATATATATATATATATATATATATATATATATATATATATATATATATATATCACAGTCTCCTACATATATATATCCACTGCATCCAGTCTAGCCAAGCTTATCCCTTTTTTTTCGGCTTTGAGCCATAACATGCAGAAGAGTTGGTGGAGTGGATAACAAAGCCGTCCTCATCCTCTGTCACCCAGGCTCAGAGTAGTTTGCCTGCCAAATGCAGCTGCCACAGCGGCCTATTCCATCGGCTTCATGTCATCAGTCAATCCTTCCCTAGCCCCACCATCATGCACAGAGGAGTTCCCTGAACTGTTCGACCACAGTGTCGGGTACATGCTGCAGGAGGATGTGCAGCGTTTTGAAGGCTCTGATGATGGGACCCAGGTTGAGGAAGGGAGTAACGTGAGCCTAGAGAGAGGGGGTTCCCAAGAAGGACAAGAAACTGGCAGTCATGTTCCCCCAGCTGCAGCATACTGCCAAGTTTGCTCCAGTGAGGAGGAGGGAGGGGATGATGAGGTTACTGACTCTACTTGGGTGCCTGGATAGAAGAGAAGAGGAGGAGGCACATCTCCAATGAGGCAGAATGCCCTCCAGGGGGCAGCTTAAGGGCAGCACACCCTATTGCATCACACTGCAGAGCTAAGCATGTGCAGGGCGCTGCTGACTCTCCGTGTATTTTGAAAAGTTCTTTGGTGTGGGCCTTTTTTGACACATGTGCAATAGATCGCACCGTTGCTGTTTGCAACATTATGTCTGAAGCATATCAAGCGTGGCCAAAACAGCAACCGCTTGGGCAACACATGCTTGACCAGACACGACGACCTCCCATGCAGTCTGTTGGCAAGCGTACCTAAAAGACCCACATGAAAGAAGAAGGTGGACCTCTCCTAGCTCCTCATCAGCTGGGATCTCCAACCCCACTATACCCTCAGTCCTCTCAGAAACCTGCACTGAGAGGAATGAAGGTGTAGAATTAGGTGTCCCAACATCCGATTGTAGCAGGCAAATTTCCCTACCCCTGTTGCTAAATCGTAGAAAGAAATATGGTCCCAGCCATCCACATGCTCAGCGTCTGAATGCTTGCTTGGCTAAATTGTTAGCACTGCAACTGCTGCCTTTTCAGCTGGTAGACTGTCCCCTTATGTGAATTTGTGGAATGTGCGGTACCTCAGTGGCAGGTTCCCAAACTCCATTTCTTTTCACGGAAGACCATTCCGGCTCTCTACCAGCATGTGGAAGGCAATGTCTTGGCCTCGTTGGACAGAGTGAAAAATATGGAGTAATGCCTGGATCAACCGATTATAAATACCTTAAAAAAAGGTAGTATATATAAATCTACATATAGTTCAGTGCATCTATCCAAGTCTCACTCACATAGAATACTATGTCAATGCAGTTCTGATGGCCTAGAAAAATCTAGCAAAAAAGTGAGAAAATAAAGTTCTCTCAAAGTAGACCAAAACAGACCACTATGGATGGTACAATGAACTTTAATCATAGAAAAACACACAGCAATAGTTCATCAAAAAGGGGTGACAGATAGATGGATTGGTTTACACAATTAAAAAATAAGACAACGTTGTCTAATTCGTTTAAAAACAGGGGAATTGCAGCTGAGCCAGAGCTTGCACAATATGCAATTGAGCTACTGGCCTGTCCTGCATCCAA
Organism: Rana temporaria; assembly: GCF_905171775.1. Classification (NCBI taxonomy): domain Eukaryota; kingdom Metazoa; phylum Chordata; class Amphibia; order Anura; family Ranidae; genus Rana; species Rana temporaria. The sequence goes on along the minus strand of NW_024404458.1, from coordinate 1,521,363 downwards.
CGCACATTCAGTGCTGCTGGAGGCTTTGTAACCGATCACAGAGTGCGCCTGTCCACAGACTCTGTTGATCGGCTCACCTTCATAAAAATGAATCAGTCTTGGATCACCAGCTACCAAGCACCTGATGCTGATGTAACCAATTGATTTTTCTATGGATGTGGGAACCCTTGAAGACTGCCTATGCTGAGTGACTATCCTATTATGCTGAGTGACTATCCTATTCCTCCTCAATGTTCATGTTGATGGCTTCTAAGAATATTTTTGTTTCAGGGCACTACCACCACTGCCTAAGGCCCAATTTTTCTGGCCCTGTTTACATGCCCCTGTTAATTACAATTTTTGATCTAATATTTCACAGCAGGGCCCGTTCCTGCACCCACCAAGAGTAACGGTGAGGGCTTACAGTGTTCTGGTACCACCAACACCTAAGGCACAATTTTCCCCTACTTTCAAACATCCGACTTACAAACGACTCCTACTTACAAACAGAAGGAGACAATACGAAGTGAGAGGAAATCTACCCCTAGGAAGGGAAATTCTCTCCTGTAAGAGTTGATATGGGAAAAAGGTGTCTCCTCTCCACTGATGCTTTATAACCAATCCTTGTTTCCCTAATGACCCCAAATTTTCTAAATCCAATTGTCATTGGGACAGAAAGTGAGGTGAAATCTTCTGAACACGGGGCGCAGACCGCAAAACAAATGTTACAGGGGTGATAACCCTTCCCTATGTTTTCCAAAAAGCTTAAAAATAGATTTTTTGGCTGGAGGCTACACTTACAAAATCTACCAGTTCCAAATTACAAACAGATTCAACTTAAGAACAAACCTCCAGTCCCTGTCTTGTTTGTAACCCGGGGACCACCTGTATACTGCTGTTCAGAGTATATAGAGCCTGCGGGCAATTTTTGATTTTTCACGTTCGGGCCCCATAAACTTTAACGGTGTTCGAATGTTCGCACAAACTTTCGGTCCATTCGCTTGTTCTGCCGCGAACCAAACCAGGAGGTGTTAGGCTCCTCCCTACTCACTGGACTTCCAGATTCAGTGGCCACTGAATCTCCTGAGCTCTTCTACAGCTAACCCGCTGTATATTCCTCAAGCGTCACACCCGCTATCCTGCTGGGCCCCCGGCTTGGCACTTACTGATGCTCCTGCAGTCCCAACCCTGCGTAGATTCTCTTGCTCCTGGATAGGCCTCAGGCTTCCGGCCTAGTAACCCGGACGACATAACACACGTCCACCCAGACAGCCGTCCAGATGGGACAGAACCTCGATCACCTGACTCCACCCAAATAGGCTCTCCCAGCAGGCTAAGGGACCAAAGAAACCCCTGCCAATTGGCTGAGGCACCCCATCCATTTATAATTCGACCTTGCTACACCCTTGTCTATCTAGTGCCACCTAGTGACAGAAGAGAAAAGGTGCAGCCATCCAAAGTTAGAGAGGAATCGGTAGATCTCCTAACAATAAGCAATGATAACTACCACCTGGTTAACTCAATTTATTAGCCACCCTTCCTAAACACCAGGGTGCTACATGTTCATTACATACTCCTGACCCCTGCACTATATTCTCTATGTTGTTCATTACATACTCCTGCACTATATACTCTATGTTGTACATTACATACTCCTGACCCCTGCAGTATATACTCGGTTGTACATTACATACTCCTGACCCCTGCACTATATACTCTATGTTGTACATTACATACTCCTGACCCTCGTCCTATAATCCCCTCATCACTGTCACTCCTATAAAAGACAGTTTTCGTTGTTTCCTCACTCTCTGACTAAGGTCCATGAATAAAGAAATGATCTGGTAGGAGATCAGAGGACCCATTTACTAGTTACCTTGAGGGGGGAATTGTAAGATCCTCAGAGACAAAGCTGCCTGATGTGGGTGGAGTCCTGGTTTAGGGGAACCAATCAGCTCATGTCTAGTGATAATCTTTGTATTTGTATTTTAGTAGATGGACGGGAGATGAGGAAAACCTCAGAGGATTGTCTCACTTTGTCTCCAGACTGTAAAGTAGAAGATGAGGACATCACACAGTATAGTCCAGGAGAAAACCCGACTACCTCAAATGTCCATCCGGCACCACACAGTGTAGATGGACCATCGTATTCCTCTTATCCTGAGGAACCTCAGACTGTGAGGGACGGTGCCGTCCTTCCAACAGATAAGAAGTTTTTCTTTTCTGAGTGCGGGAAGTGTTTCAGTTACAAAAGCAGTCTTAATACGCATAAAAAATCTCACACGGGGAGAAGCCTTTTTCCTGTTCTGAGTGCGGAAAATGTTTTTTACGGAAATCCAATCTTTCCACACATAAGAGATCTCATACGGGGGAAAAGCCGTATTCCTGTTCTGAGTGCGGAAAATGTTTTTCGGTGAAGTCCAGTCTTTCCACACATCAGAGATCTCACACGGGGGAGAAGCCCTTTTCCTGTTCTGAGTGCGGGAAATGTTTTTTACTGAAATCCCATCTTTCCACACATCGGAGATTACACACGCGTGAGAAGCCTTTTTCCTGTTCTGAGTGCGGGAAATGTTTTTCACAGAAGCCCCATCTTTTCGCACATCAGAGATCACACACGGGGGAGAAGCCTTTTTCCTGTTCTGAGTGTGGGAAATGTTTTTCACAGAAGTCCAGTCTTTCCACACATCAGAGATCTCACACGGGGGAGAAGCCGTTTTTCTGTTCTGAGTGCGGGAAACATTTTTCAATGAAGTCTGAGCTTTCCACACATCAGAGAATACACACGGGGGAGAAGCCTTTTTCCTGTTCTGAGTGCGGGAAATGTTTTTCACAGAAGTCCAGTCTTTCCATACATCAGAGAATACACACGGGGGAGAAGCCTTATTCCTGTTCTGAGTGCGGAAAATGTTTTTCAACAAAGTCCAAGCTTTCCACACATCAGAGATCTCACACGGGGAGTGGCCTTTTTCCTGTCCTGAGTGAGGGAAATGTTCCTCACTGAAGTCCTGTCTTCCTGTACATCAGGGATCCCACACAACCCTTGAGGTGTATTAGTGAGTGTGGGAAATGTCTTGTATATGAATGTTGTTGGACATCACAGCTCTCATGTGGGGAAGAAGCACACCCTGATATACACCTCAGATATACTCCATGGCTGATCTTCATCATGTAAGAAACAGTTGATAAGGAGATCAGAGATCACCAAAGACATGGATGAAGTGTTGTACCGTGTTGCCCATTGATAGCAGGAGAAAAATTAAAAATGGAGTCATTCCCTCTCATTGGCTGAGTATATTTTGAGGTGGAAGATTTCACAAACACTTAGAGGTTTTTTTTTTTAAATAGTTGATCGTTTATGACCAGCATTCACCCAGCTGTGATGAATATTGGATGTATTTTATTTCATACTCTGATTTCCTTGACTCCATCTAGTGACCATAATGCAGTATTGCACTAATTGAGGTATTTCAGGAAAAATACCCGATTATGGCCACTAGATGGAGCTGATGATCATAGGAGATCACTGTGTTAGATCACAGCCAGAAATTGTAACAGTTGGATGAATGATTGTCACATTAGTCCAATAAATTCTTTGAAAAACAGACGTCTTATTTCCCTTCATCAGACATGTCTTCATAGTAATACCTGAGATCATACTCATACACTTATCAGTACAGTACACACTGAAGGATAGAACTTCAATAAGACAACACTATTACACTAACCATTGAATTACAATGAGAAATACTATGTTTGGACTTTAGATGGCGCTAAGTATAATAGCAATTATCTCCAGCTAGTGGCAAATGTCGTATTTTCTATTTTAAATCAATTGAAATTATTCGACCAGCAAATGGCCAATTAAACTCCATTTTCCCCTCATTCACACAGAAGGAATGTACATGTATTTTCACCTGGAAAATTGCTGTACAATTATTTATGACTAGACCCCTAAATGTCAGGAGACGTTTATATAAAGATGGGAAGTATGGAGCAGATAAATGAATAGACCTCCTAGCAATGTTATTACCAGGCTGCAGCTAGGGGGAGCTCTAATGATTAGAGTGTGACCACAGCAGAGTGATCCCATCTAGCTCACATTAACCCTTTCACTGCCAGAGCTGGTTTTCCATTATTTTTGCACACATGGTAAAATGCAGATTTTGGGCCTGAAGATAAGATAAAACCCCCAAACATATATTTTCTGAAAGCAGAGGCCCTGGAGAATAAAATGGTGGTAATTGTTAAGGTGTTGCGCGTACACAAATGTCACCTTCATATCTAGTGTTGCTCACGAATATTCGCATTGCGAATATTCGTTACGAATATGGCATATTCGAGTATTCGCGAATAACTCGAATTTCGCGGCCAAAATTCGCTATTCCGAATATTCGTATTTTTTCAAATTTATTTTTAAAACAGATCACATCCTAGTGATCTCCATCGACGTCTAAAAGCATTGCTGGTATGATTAGAGACCCTGGGCCGAGTAGCTAAGCTGAGGCGATCCTTTTATGTTGCCGAATATTCGCAATTGCGAATATTCGCGAATACTTTCTCCGCCCTTCTTTTGCATCAGAGCCAATCGGTGTCAGGACCTGGATTTGAACCTGGGACCTCAGCTGTGTCTGGCAGTGAACCTTCTCACTGAGCTATCTGGGATGCTGGACAGCTCCCTGTCTGATCTGCTGGACAAACCCATCTGATCCATTGAACATTCCTGCCTTGTGTCTTGATTGTCTTGAACCTTGAACCCCTTGCTCCTCCCACAAACTTCCTGATATAAGCCATGTCTCTGCACTTCCTCCTTGCCAGAATATTGTGCTATCTCCAGCCTATATCTTGCTCCTGTCTTCCCTGCTGCCGTCCATATTTGCTACTGCTCGTTATCGACCCTTGGCTTGTTATCGACTACGCTTCTGCCTGATCCCAACCTACAAATACTCATTACCGACCCCTTGGCTTGTTATCGACTACGCTTCTGTTTGATCCTTACCTGCTTGTCTGCTATTGTACCCCGGCTTTCTCACCTCCTGGTGGGGCAATCCAGAGGACCGCGACCTGGCGCTAACACGCAGCAAAATCCATCTTCACCTTCAGAAGCTCTGGTGAATACCGGTTAGCGCTTAGATTCCGCACCTCAGGTGACCCCGTGTCATCAGCCAGGGTGACCTGTTCTGCTGCTATAGCTACTGGCCTCTGAGCCTGACTCCAGACCGTGACAATCAGAGTTCTCCTACCACAGTTGTCAGAGGTTAGCAACCTCTATAGCAACCAATAGGAACCTGCCTGCATTACCAGTATATAAGATCACTCCCAGCAGTATTTCAGTGCAGATTCACAAGGTGGCTAGAGAGAGTGGAGTGTTTCTGTGTGATCTTAGAGCTTAGAGCATCAGCATTGCGCTTCCTGTAGTGCTTTGAGTTCTGAGTTTCCTGCTTCTAAACTGCTTTTTTCAAAGCAAAAGACCCAACAGCTTTTCTAAAAGCGAAGATTTGTGTTGTTTTGTCCAGGTTAGTGTAGCTTAGTGTTAGATAGATTTCTGTGTAGTTAGTGTAAGTGTACATTTCTTTAAGGTAGCTTAGTTTAGTGTGAGTTTAGTCTCTGTGTTTTGTGTATATAAAAAAAAAAAAAAAATTAGCTTTAGTTTAGTCATATAAGTTTGTGTAAGTAGAGTTAGTGTTTAGTGCATATTAGTTTAGTATTTGTAGTCCTCGTCTTTGTCCTTGTCAGTCAGTGTAAAAAAACAAAAAATAGCTTTAGTTTAGTCATATAAGTTTGTGTAAGTAGAGTTAGTGTTTAGTGCATATTAGTTTAGTATTTGTAGTCCTTGTCTGCGTCCTTCAGTCTAAAAAAAAAAAAAAAAAACATAAAAAAGTTTTAGGTGTAGTAGTTTTATTCTAGTTTAGTAGCTGTCTACGTCTTTGTCTGCGTGCCTGTCTTGCTAAAAAAACAAACACTCCTTTCTCACATTCCCCCCCCCCCAATAAAGTTTACCCCCCCCCCACATCAGCAAGTATGAGCAGCATACGTGGCCATGGCCGTGGCAGCAGGGGTAGGGGAGTTACTCCCAGTGCTGGTTCGCTGCCAGCACGGGGTACCTTTCGCGCCCCTACTAGTGGTAGAGGATCAGGTGGAAGGGGAGTCCGCCTCATCTGCAAGTTTTTTCCCTCGGGCAGCCGCCCGATATTGCCTTCCCAGGCTCCAGTAGTGTTGGAGTATATGGGGCACAGCAGTGCCACTGAGTCATCAGTCCCGACTCCCAGTAGCACCACCAGTACACCGGTGCCTTTAGGACCCACCCCCAGCCCCCAAGAGTCCAGCCTCTTACTGTTTGACAGCGACAGTGAGAGGGATATCTTGGGGGAGGCCCTGCATCAGGCAGACATCCAGTTCTGTCCTGATGGTCAGGACCTTTTTGAAGGAATGATGGAGGAGGAAGATGGGGTACCTGCTGTCAGTATCCCAGAGACATCCCTTCCAAGTGGTGCTGGTGTTTTTGGGCAGGAAACACCCGCACCTAGTCAGACCCAGGCGTCGGTGAGGGGACAGCGGAGCCAGGCTAGCGGCTCCATGTCAGCTGTTTCCCTCAGACCACCACATTTCAGCCCTGGGTCTGACATATCTGGGGGCGAAGAGGAGGGTGACCCAACATGGGTGCCACCTGCCTTGTCGGTTCGCAGCAGTGACAACGAGGAAGGTAGGCACCCTGGGGAAACGGTGCGCCAGGTCACCAGGGAGACCAGCGTCAGGGTCTCCACTGGTGATGTCAGCAGCAGGCAGCTCCACCTGTGCACACCGAGTCCCAGCAGGTGCAAGTCAGCGTTACCCCATCTGACAGGAGGGCGGCGCTGAAGTCACCTGTCTGGGCCTACTTCACCCTGGTAGCAGATAACCAGACCATAGCCATCTGCCATATCTGTCATGCCAGGGTGAAGAGAGGGAAGTGCTTGGCTCGGGTGGGTACCACAGCTCTGAACCAGCACCTACGAATCAACCACTGGCGGGAGTATGACCAGATGAAGCGTGGTGGTGGTAGCAGCGCCACCACCACAAGTGAGCAGGGTACAGCAGCCCCTGCCACAGCTTCATCTGTTCCCAGCAGGTCATGCCCCCCGCTCCCTCTAGTAGAGGTACTGGTACCGGCAGCCAGACCTCTACTTCCACAGCACCCTCCTCTTCTGTGTCCTGCACTGCCGTCCGGCGCCAGGCGTCGCTTTCCGACGCCTTCGAACGCACCACTCCCTTCCCCCCTGGAGACCGACGTGTGCGTTCCCTCAATGGGCTCCTGGCAAGGGTTATTACCCAACATCTGCTTCCCTTCAACATTGTTGACTGCAACCCCTTCAGGCAGATGTTGGAGCAGGCCCAACCCCAATGGCGTGTCCCCAGCCGCCATTTCTTTGCCAGGACTGGTGTCCCTGCCCTACACCAGCACATTGTGCAGAATGTAACCCTGTCGCTGGATCACGCTGTCAGCGACAGGGTGCATCTCACAATGGATGGCTGGACCAGCAGGCATGGGCAGGGCCGGTACATCAGCTTCACGGCCCATTGGGTTTCCCTTCGAGGCGCCGGGGAGGGATCGGCGGCATCAGATTTTGTGGTGCCGCCCCGGGGTGTCCAGGGGAGAACTGCTGGTCTCCCTCAAGCCACTGTCTCCGCAGCTGCTGAGCCTCCCAGCAAGCGCCCCCGTAGCTACTCAAGTGTGGGGCACGTGCGCTGTCAGGCCGTGCTCCAGCTTGTTAGTTTAGGGGACCGGAGACACACTGGAAAAGAAGTGCTGACCGCACTTCAGGCTCAAGTCCAGAAGTGGCTGACACCCCGAAGGCTCCAGGCAGGTATGGTTGTCTGTGACAACGGCAGCAACCTACTCTCCGCCCTCCAGACTGGCAGTCTGACCCACGTGCCCTGTCTGGCACATGTCCTCAACCTCGTAGTGCCTCATAAACTTTTAAATTATGAGGCACTATGGTATAGTCAGGCTACAGCTACTTAAGGCCTCTGTCATTCTGCTTTTCAAATTTTATCACCATGCTACTGCAACTTCAAGCTTTTGTAATTTTGCCACAATATGGGCTCCTACTGCTAATGCCAAAAGGCTAAATGATTATGTACCGATATATTACTCATACTGCTGCTGTCACCTTTTGTCCGAGTGATTTGCCACTTTCTATTACTACTGCTGCTGCTCATGGCACCTCTTGCCCGAGCTATTTGCCATTTTTATTACTCTTACCGCTGCTGCTGCTGCTTCTGATGGCACCTCTTGCCCGAGTGTTTTGCCATTTTTATTACTCTTAACGCTGCTGCTGCTGATTGCACCTCTTGCCCGAGTGATTTGCCATTTTTATTACTCTTACCACTGCTGCTGTTCATGGCACCTCTTGCCCGAGTGATTTGACACTATATTGTCTACTATTACTACTACTGCTCAGTCACGACACCTATGTCACAAGTTATTTGCCACTATATACTACTATTACCACTGCTGCTGCTGCTGTTCATGGCACCTCTTGCCCGAGTGATTTTACACTATATTGTCTACTATTACTACTACTGCTGCTGCTCAGTCACGACACCTATGTCACAAGTTATTTGCCACTATATACTACTATTACCACTGCTGCTGTTCATGGCACCTCTTTCCCGAGTGATTTGACACTATATTGTCTACTATTACTACTGCTGCTGCTGCTCACGACACCTATGTCACGAGTTATTTGCCACTATATACTACTATTACCACTACTGCCGCTGTCAAGTCTTGCCCAAGTGTTTAGATGCTATCTAGTACTATTACCACTACTGCTTGTAAATGTTGCCTGTGTGATAATTACATTATATTTTAATACTACTGCTGCTGCCTTCATGCTGAGTAATGCTTCATGACCTCTCTGGCACAGCGGATCCACCAACAGCCTCCGCTACAAGCTACCAGACTGGATCGTAACAGCAAGTGTGACTAAAACACTGAACTTTATGTTAAACCCTGGTTTGCGGCCTTTATACTGCAACCATTAGCCTGTCTGCAAGAGCAAATCAGCACTCTCTCTCTCTTTCTCGCTCTCTCTATATCTATATATATATTGTAGCTTTTGTTATAGTAATTTTTCAACGGTTTAGTTTGTGTTAGTAGTGTCTGTGTCTGTGTATTTTAGTTTGTCTTAGGTTTGTGTTAAATAAAATAATAGTATAACATGTTTTTGGTTATTATGAAGTTAGATATGTTGATGTGTTAGATGTGTTGAAAAACCTAACAATCTCAATAAGAAAGGAAACATTTTAAAAGAATAACATTTTTTATTAAAAGAAAAAAAAATTAAATGTAATTATGCATGAGCTTCTGAAGCTCAGCCATCTCGTCAAAAATCTTGCTCTGCTGTTGCTCCAGCTGTTGATTTTGGAGGTCTAGGATCCGCGATTTGAGCGGATTTTCTCATTGTTCCTCTGGAGGAGTCTTTGTTTTTCCTCCATCTTTTTTAAAACTGTTAGGATATAAGAAAAAAAAATTTGGATTTCAAAGACCGTTACCAAATAAATAAAATATTTATGTTGCTTATTAAACAATCATTATCATGTCTATACAATTGTTATGTGTCTAGCACATATACTTCTATCATAAATACCATATTATTGTTCTGAAATCTGACGGGTGCGCTTTAAATGCTGTCCATTTTTAGATCTACATCTTATTGTTGAAATGTTATTTATCTTTGTGCACATATTTACCCTCCTGACTGAGGCTCACAGGAACCGTCTTATCCTCCTGCTCCTCTTCTCCATCACCCGATTCACCAGGAGTTTGGGGGGGGGGTTGCAGCTCCTCCTCTTGCTCCTCAACAGGAGCTGGGGGTGGTGACTGGGAGGGCCCTGGCTGCTCCTCATCCCTCTCCTCCTCCTGTGCATCCTCCTCCTGCTCCTCCTCTTCGGCCTTTCGCCTTGTGCGCTTGGGGCGCACAGATGGTAGAGGAGCTCCTATAATAACACAATGTTCATATATGTAAAAATGATTTCTAATAACGTATGCAAATTCTGTGTACTCTGCTGTATTGTATATGAATACAAATTTATTTATATAGACAGTTAACCAATGGGATAATGTTATATTAAAGGGTCTTGCTGGCACTACAGGGGACTGAGTGTGAGCTGGGCTGCCACCCTGGTAAAATGAGCTGTTTGTGTTTCCTTTGTATTATTCAGACAATCTCATGTTTAAAAAAGGGCCTGATGGAGTACACGGGATTACTATGATAACCCCACGCCTAGCACAGGAATTTAGTGGTAATTGAGTTATAAAATACCACCCCTTCCCCTTTAACCCACCACACCACCACTTTAATTCCATGGTTTAACTTGATGGAATAATGATAGAAAAGGGGGAGAAGGTTTCAATTCCCCCTTTTCTCATGGGAAAGCGGCAGGACTTAATAAAATTAGTAGTGACGGTTTCAAGTTCCCCTTTTGGGAACCTAATAGGGCTCTTTAGGTGTAAGATGGTCCTCACGTGGCCTAGTTAGCTGGAAAACGTGTTTTTCCCGTTTTTTTGGTGAGCACGAGGTGATCACGCGGCCTACACATGCTTTTCCCGCACTTTTTAGGCCTGTGGGCCTGGTACCAGTTGGTTCTGGAAAAATCCAGTGTTAGTTAGGGGTATATAAGTAGGGTTCCATCAGCCTTGCTCTCAGTCGCCTCAGTAGACGGGACTGTGGTGTTCCCCAACCCCCCCCCCCCCCTTTTTCTTTTTGTCGCGGCTGCTAATTATGTGGGATGGTCAGTTGGTCACCTTTGTTTTGAAAAAATTATACAAAGGGGGACAAATCTGTTTAGTTTAGTTGTTGTTGGATACATTTTAAAGTTGGAATATATTTAGGTACAGCCTGAGCCGTAGTGACTAGGCTGTTTTTTAAGTTATTAAAGTATTTCTTTAAAATATATGTCTGAAATCCAATAATAAAGCAGCCTCGGCCAGTATTAATACATTAATGGTGTGTCTTGTTTATTTAGTTTAATTATAGTTAATAAGTGTTCCTGTCTGCTGTCCCATGTCTTTTTTCAACAGTACTATGAATACCTTGGGTGGTGATATATGTTACCACAACATGGCGTCTGGGTTAACAACATCTGCCCTAAGGTTAATTACATATGACCTTACATAACTGTCACCAATAACTTACCTGGATGAAATTCATCACGCATCTGTCTGACCTGGCCCATGTGGCGCCTCTTTAGGTCAGACCACTTTTTTAAGATGGCCATGTGGTCATGTGTGCGGCCATGCACCTTGCGTAACTCCCGCAATAGGGAGCGGACAATTTTTTTTTCCTGCTGCCTTCGGATCTGATCGTATCCCTGTTGCAGGAACCTCTGCAAGATGAAGAACAAAGTATATTATAATACTTTTGTTTAAACCCTTATGGATATATGGCGTAAATGTATGGTATTCAACAATTGGAAGCATTCTCGCCTTATTAATCACTGACAGGGGTAACATGACAGATTTTATATCTTGCCATTTTGGTCGCCACCTTTTTTGCATAAATATAGCAGCCATTATCATTTGCATAATTATGTATATATGAGTAACAACACAGGATACACGTATAGGGGAGAAATGAGTTGCTATTCATCTGACCGCTATAATTATTTTTTGAACCTTATACTGGGCCTGTACAATAGATTATTTTTTTTTCATCCCTATCTTTATATATGAACAATAATATGTTTGTTTCTTTCGACTTTTTGATGAATTAATTTTGAATAAATAATGGAGTTGATGTTATTTAAAAACTACAACTACCAGCATGCTCTGATACACCATGTAGCTCACCGTCACCAGCTGTACCACAATTATACTTTAACTCCCAGCATGCCTGGACAGTTAATGGCTGTCCGGTTATACTGGGGAGTTGTTTTGCAACAGCTGTAGGCTCTGTTTAGGAAACAGTGCCGTACAAGATGTTTTTTTTTTTTTATTGTGGAGGTGAGGGTGGCTATGTAGGGATATGTGTATATGTTGTGTTTTTTAATTTTTATTTAGTGTGGTGTAGTGTTTTTATGGTACAGTCAGAGGGGCGTGGGGTTCACAGTAGTTTCCCACTGAGGGTTTGAGCTGCAGCGCCAAATTTGCTTCAGCTAGAAGCACACTGTAAGCCCCAGCCCATGTGAATGTACCCTGTACATTCACATTGGGGGAGGGGGGGGGGGTTATTGCAGCCAGTTGCATGCAGGGAGTTGTAGTTTTGCAACAGCTGGAGGCACAATGGTTGCAAAACACTGCGAGTTTGTTACCTAACTCAGGGTTTCAAGATCAGTGCGCCTCCAGCTGTTGCAAAACTACTACTCCCATCAGGCATGGTCTGTCAGTGCATGCTAAGAATTTTACTTTTGCTGCATCTAGAGTGCCACAGTTTAGAGACCCGTGTATAGGGGTCTGAAAAATGTGGGCCTGCAGAACTTGCAAAACTAGAAGTGCCAGCATGCCCAGGCACAATGGAAGTTGTAGTTCTGCAACATCTAAAGGGCAATATGTATTCGAACGTCCTTGGGCCTTAAGGACCCTGAAGTCAGGACGTTCGCATACGTCCTATGTCCACAACATGTTAATTATGCTAAATAGCAAGGAAAGTGCCTAAATACACATTTACCAACCAGGGTGTCTGCAGCTGTCCAGGCATGCTGGGAGTTGTAGTTTTGCAACAGCTGGAGACACATTGTTTGGGAAATACTAATATCTGATCTTATATCCTAACTTTTAAACTAGTCTAAAATGCAGTTAAAGATAATGAAAAAACAGTGGTGAAATTACTTACACTAATCAGCAGTTTTTCCTCACTGGATGAAAAGTTACTCCCCACCATCTTCGCTTTGCAGTGCAGCACAAAATCGCGATCCGAAATTCGACTGGCAAAGATCCATGAAATGATCTCCGCTTTCGCGTGTTGTTCGCGCGCCTGCGCATGCGCGGACGAGAATTTCGCAATCATTTTCGCATTAGCGAAATTTCGCAATATTGTTTATTCGATAAAATATCACGAATATTCGATTTTAGCGAATATTTCTCGAATATTCGTCTATATATTCGTGATATATCGCGAAATCGAATATGGCGTATTCCGCTCAACACTACTGATTACTAAACCGAAGCAGCAGTTCAAGAATGAGGTAGCCTTCATTTCTGGATTTCATAGACAGTATCGACGGGTTGAAGCAATCTTTAACCACTTCCGGACCGCCGCATGTACATTTACGTCGGCAGAATGGCACGGACAGGCACATTGGCGTACCTGTACGTCCCTGCCTAGACGTGGGTCGGGGGTCCGATCGGGAGCCCCCCCGTACATGCGGTGGTTCCCGTGGCTTCAGGAGCGATCCGGGACGAGGGTGCGGCTTTCTAGCCGCCACCTCACGATCGCTCCCCGGGGCTGAAGAACGGGGAGAGCTGTATGTAAACACGGCTTCCCCGTGCTTCACTGTGCCGGCTGCATCGATCGAGTGATCCCTTTTATAGGGAGACTCGATCGATGACGTCAGTCCTACAGCCACACCCCCCTACAGTTGTAAACACACACTAGGTGAACCCTAACTCCTACAGCGCCCCCTGTGGTTAACTCCCAAACTGCAACTGTCATTTTCACAATAAACAATGCAATTTAAATGCATTTTTTGCTGTGAAAATGACAATGGTCCCAAAAATGTGTCAAAATTGTCCGCCATAATGTCGCAGTCACAAAAAAAATCGCTGATCGCCGCCAATAGTAGTAAAAAAAAAAAAATTAATAAAAATGCAATAAAACTATCCCCTATTTTGTAAACGCTATACATTTTGCGCAAACCAATCGATAAACGCTTATTGCGATTTTTTTTTACCAAAAATAGGTAGAAGAATACGTATCGGCCTAAACTGAGGAAAAAAAAAATTTATATATGTTTTTTGGGAATACTTATTATAGCAAAAAGAAAAAAATCTTGAATTTTTTTCAAAATTGTCGCTCTATTTTTGTTTATAGCGCAAAAAATAAAAACCGCAGAGGTGATCAAATACCACCAAAAGAAAGCTCTATTTGTGGGGAAAAAAGGACGCCAATTTTGTTTGGGAGCCACGTCGCACGACCGCGCAATTGTCTGTTAAAGCAACGCAGTGCCGAATCGCAAAACCTGGCCTGGGCATTTAGCTACAAAATGGTCTGGGGCTTAAGTGGTTAAAGTTCCCTTTAATCAAACCTAATATAAACTCCAGAGCAGATCCTGCGAATCTACTCAGTAGTTGCGTGGAGTGCGAGAGATAGGGGTGGCACCATGGTGGATGTGATTTTAATTTTACCTAGTTGTCATGTTTTTCCTATCCACCAATTGATATGGGAGATTGCTGTGCACATCCGGAGGGAGGCAAGCGTGGTGCTGTTCCCGTCCATGTCTATATGGTGTTAAAACTCCCAGATATTGATATCATCCTTAGGTTGGTAATGATTAGTCAATCATAGATTATGATGGTACTGGTTTTTGTTATTAATTTTTTTTTTTTTTTAGTTATTTAAGCCTTTGGATCGTTTATTAACCTATACCTATAGGAGATTATATTGCACGTCCAAAGGGATGCTAGGGCGGCAATGTTTTTGTTTTCTATCGTTTCTCTTTACTCAATTTAACGGGATTGTTATGTTTCTCTAATGTTTTTAATGTCTACTTTGGATTGTTTGCCGATATTATACATCAGACGCCTACTTTATGAGTTGACCGGCGCTGAGGCTGCTTTCCAATTAGTCTTCCCCATTTGGACCAATGAGTAGTCCTTTAACCACTTTAGCCCCGGGCCTGTTTTTCAGAGTCGGTGTTTACGAGACAAAACCATTTTTTTTTGCTAGAAAATTACTTGAAACCCCCAAACATTATATATATATTTTTTTCTAACACCCTAGAGAATAAAATGGCAGTCATTGCAATACTTTTTGTCACACCGTATTTGCGCAGCGGTCTTACAAGCGCACTTTTTTTTGGAAAAAACTCACTTTTTTAAATTAAAAAATAAGACAACAATAAATTTGTAAATTTGGCCCAATTTTTTTATATATTGTGAAAGATAATGTTACGCCGAGTAAAATGATACCCAACGCTCGTGGCATGGTGTCAAACTTTTACCCTTAAAAATCTTGATAGGCGACGTTTAAAAAATTCTACAGGTTGCATTTTTTGAGTTACAGAGTAGGCCTAAGGCTAAAATTATTGCTCTCGCTCTAACGATCGCGGCGATACCTCACTTGTGTGGTTTGAATACCGATTTCATATGCGGGGCGCTACTCGCGTATACGTTCGCTTCTACGCGCGAGCTCGACGGGGCGCTTTAAAAAATTTTTTTGGGGGTTTTCGCATTTAGTTTTATTTATTTTACAATTTTTAACACTGAAAAAAAAAATTATCACTTTTATTCCTATTACAAGGAATGTAAACATCCCTTGTAATAGAAAAAAGCATGACAGGTCCTCTTAAATATGAGATCTGGGGTCAAAAAGACCTCAGATCTCATATTTAGGCTTAAATGCAAAAAAAACTGAAAAAATTTGGAAATGTCATTTTTTCAAATGACAAAAAAAAAAATGTTTCTTTAAGAGGCTGGGCGGGACTGACGTTTTGACGTCACTTCCGCCCAGCAGAGCTATGGGGACGGGTGAAGGAGATTTTTCCTTCACCTGTAACCCCGCTCAGCTGCCGAATGGTCCCGATCTCCTCCGCCGCTACCGACGGCTACGGTAAGCGGCGGAGGGCTCGGGAGAGCGGCGGGAGCCATCTCCCGCCACCGATAACGGCGATCTCGCGGCGAATCCGCC
The DNA here is from genome assembly GCF_905171775.1 of Rana temporaria. NCBI lineage: Eukaryota > Metazoa > Chordata > Amphibia > Anura > Ranidae > Rana > Rana temporaria. Next base: position 1,505,557 of record NW_024404458.1, on the reverse strand, counting down.
GCGGAGACCGCCATTATCGTTTACACGGCCGCCCACAGAAGAGATGAATATCTCGATTGTGGCAGCAGCTGCTGCCGTTACCGAGATATTCATCTTTAAAGTGATGACGTATAACGACGGTGGGCGGTCGGCAAGTAGTTAAGACTACATATACCATGATGCTCTAGTGACCAGATACGCCCCCCGAAGACATTCAAATAACGAAACGTACGTCGGTCGGCGATATCTGGTTAAGCAACGTGCTCTCCAACCTGTGGAGCTAGCAGCCGGGAATCTGTGCATTCGCTACGGAGGTGGCGACGATCCCAGACGACCCACTACAAACCGCAGATTGGCGGCAAAGTGCCTGCAGCCCTAGTGCCGGGAGGCACTTTTACAGTAAGAGGCCATTTGGCTTTCATTCCATGTTTTTAAAGTTTTAAATAAAACAGTATTACGCTATTGGCTTTCCCCTGTTTTTTCATATACCCCTATGTGGAACGCTGGAGACAAGGTTAATTATTCCATATCCTGTCAACATGTGTGCAGGCACAATCCTGCTCAGGCTCATTTGACTATCTTTTCACCAAAGTAGTCAAATTGCTCTGCTAAGCGCATCCCTTTTCCGCAGCACTTTTTGGGTGTAAGAAGATTTGATTGTGGTGATGGCACTTTCTTCACTTTAAAACAAGATCACAGCAAATAAGAAGAGTGAACTATCTACCTTTTGCACTTAATTATTGGGACTTTTTTGTCTTGGAGTTTTCCAGGACCCAGAGACACTATTTATATATTTATACACTCATTATTGATTTTTATGATTGATTTAATATTAATAATATTATTATCTATTTTGTTGATTATAGGAGATTTTTTTCGTTACTATCACTAGTTAGCACCCTCTATTAATCTACTCTATCAGATAATATATGTTTGGGGGTTTTATCTAATCTTCGGGCCCAAAATGTGCAAAAACATCTGACAGTGAAAGGGTTAATGTGAGCTAGATGGGATCACTCTGCTGTGCTCACACATTAGAGCTCCCCCTAGCTGCAGCCTGGTAATAACATTGCTAGGAGGTCTATTCATTTATCTGCTCCATACTTCCCATCTTTATATAAACATCTCCTGACATTTAGGGGTCTATTCATAAAATATGTGCATAGCAATTCCCCCGGGGAAAGTCCATGTACATTCCTTCTGTGTGAATGGGGGAAAGATGAATGTTTTTACGATATTTGCTGTGCTGGTCGAACGGTTTCCATTCATTTACAATAGAAATGATTGCATTTGGCCACTAGATGGAGATCATTTCTATGGTACTTAGCGCCATCTAATGGATAAATGTGGTATTTTCTGTTTTACGTCAATTGTCGGTATTAAAACCACAGGGCCAGATTTTTGCCACTAGATGGAGCCGATGATCCAATATTTGTCATGATTGGAGGAACGCGTGTCACATTCATTCTACAATTTGTTTTATAATAGATCCCTAAATGTCTGTGAAATCTTCCACCACAAAATGTACTCAGCCAATGAGCGGGAATGACTCCATTTTTATTTTTCTCCTGCTATCAATGGCCAACACGGTACAACACTTCATCCATGTCTTTGGTGATCTCTGATCTCCTTATGAAGTGTTTCTTACATGATGAAGATCAGCCATGGAGTATATCTGAGGTGTATATCAGGGTGTGCTTCTTCCCCACATGTCCAGCAACATTCATATACAAGACATTTTCCGCACTCACTAATACACCTCGAGGGTTGTGTGGGACCCCTGATGTACAGGAAGACAGGACTTCAGTGAGGAACATTTCCCTCACTCAGGACAGGAATACGGCTTCTCCCCCGTGTGAGATCTCTGATGTGTGGAAAGATTGGACTTCTGTGAAAAACATTTCCCGCACACAGAACAGGAAAAGGGCTTCACCCCCGTGTGTAATCTCTGATGTATGGAAAGATTGGACTTCATTGAAAAACATTTCCCGCACTCAGAACAGGAAAAAGGCTTCTCCCCCGTGTGAGATCTCTGATGTCTGGACAGACTGGACTTCTCTGAAAAACATTTTCCGCACTTAGAACAGGAATACGGCTTCTCCCCCGTGTGAGATCTCTGATGTGTGGAAAGACTGGACTTCATTAAAAAACATTTTCCGCACTCAGAACAGGAAAAAGGCTTCTCCTCCATGTGAGATCTCTGATGTGTGGAAAGATTGGACTTATCTGAAAAACATTTCCCACACTCAGGACAGGAAAAAGGCTTCTCCCCCGTGTGAGATCTCCGATGTATGGAAAGTTTGGACTTCTCTGAAAAACATTTCCGGCACTCAGAACAGGAAAAAGGCTTCTCCCCCGTGTGAGATCTCTGATGTATGGAAAGTTTGGAATTCATTAAAAAACATTTCCCGCACTCAGAACAGGAAAAAGGCTTCTCCCCGGTGTGAGATCTCTGATGTCTGGAAAGTTTGGACTTCTCTGAAAAACATTTCCCACACTCAGAACAGAAAAAAGTCTTCTCCCCCGTGTGAGATCTCTGATGTGTGGAAAGATTGGACTTATCTGAAAAACATTTCCCACACTCAGAACAGGAAAAAGGCTTCTCCCCCGTGTGAGATCTCTGATGTATGGAAAGACTGGATTTCACTGAAAAACATTTCCCGCACTGGGAACAGAAAAAAGGCTTCTCCCCCGTGTGTATTTTCTGATGTATGGAAAGACTGGACTTCACTGAAAAACATTTCCCGCACTCAGAACAGGAATATGGCTTCTCTCCTGTGTGAGATTTTTTATGCTTATTAAGACTGCTTTTAGCACTGAAACACTTCCCGCACTCGGGACAGGACAATTTCTCATTTGTTGCAAGGACGGCACCATCCCCCACAGTCTGAGGTTCCTGTGGATTAGAGGAATACGATGGTCCAGCACCGTCCCGCACAGTCTGAGGTTCCTCAGGATAAGAGGAATACGATGGTCCGTCTACACTGTGTGGTGCCGGATGGACATTTGAGGTAGTCGGGTTTTCTCCTGGACTATACTGTGTGATGTCCTCATCTTCTACTTTACAGTCTGGAGACAAAGTGAGACAATCCTCTGAGGTTTTTCTCATCTCCCGTCCATCTACTAAAATAGGAATAAAAAGATTATTACTAGACATGAGCTGATTGGTTCCCCTAAACCAGGACTCCGCCCACATCAGGCAGCTTTGTCTCTGAGGATCTTACAATTTCCCCCTCAAGGTAACTAGTAAATGGGTCCTCTGATCTCCTACCAGATAATTTCTTTATTCATGGACCTTAGTCAGAGAGTGAGGAAACAACGAGAACTGTCTTTTATAGGAGTGACAGTGATGAGGGGATTATAGGACGAGGGTCAGGAGTATGTAATGTACAACATAGATTATATAGTGCAGGGGTCAGGAGTATGTAATGTACAACATAGAGTATATAGCCGAAAGAGTCAACTGGCAACAACCTGGACACCCCCGCCCATTCTGGGCCAAATCATCACCCCTAGCTCCAAAGTCAAAAGTCTCGGGGTCATCTTCGACACCTTCATGACAATGGACGCACAAATAGGGTCAGTAGTCAGCGGAGCGCACCATCTGTTGCGCCTACTACGCAGACTTATTCCATTTATCCCCAAAGAAGACGTAGCAGTCGTGGTGGGAACAATCGTGAATTCCAGACTGGACTATGCTAACGCCCTGTACCTCGGACTCCCAAAGTACCAAATCTCCCGTCTGCAAGTCGTTCAGAATACGGCCGCCAGACTGGTGACTGGGAAAAAAAAATGGGAATCAATCTCACCTTCGTTGAGAACCCTTCACTGGCTGCCAGTAAAAGACAGAATTGCATTTAAAGCACTCTGCCTGACACATAAGTGCATCCATGGGAAGGCTCCGCAATATCTTTGCGACAAGATAGAACCTCACAATTCAAATCGCGTTCTGCGATCCACCGACCAAAATCTGGTCAGGGTACCAAAAACCAAATACAAGTCCAAAGGAGAAAGAAGGTTTGCTTTTCAGGGTCCTAGACTATGGAACGCTTTACCAACCAGCATTCGGTTGGAGGAAAACCATCTGACTTTCAGAAGACGAATCAAAACTCTGCTCTTTTGATGTCATGAGACACGAACAACTAGCACCCAGAAGCGATTCAGTTCGCATGCGCCGCGCTTTATAAGTTTTTCATTCATTCATTCATTCATAGTGCAGGGGTCAGGAGTATGTAATGTACAACATAGAGTATATAGTGCAGGGGTCAGGAGTATGTAATGTACAATATAGAGTATATAGTGCAGGGGTCAGGAGTATGTAATGTACAATAAAGAGTATATAGTGCAGGGGTCAGGAGAATGTAATGTACAACATAGAGTATATAGTTCAGGGGTTAGGACTCATGATATTGGTATTCAGTAATCAGTGGCGGATGAAATGTTTACTGGAGACAAGTTGCAGAGATCCCACACCGCTGCCTCCCATCTCCTGAGACTGCACTCAGTGACTTGGGTCTGAGACTATACAGACATATCCCTCCACCCGGCACAGCCAGCAAATAACAGAGAAAGTAACCCGGGAGAATTGTTCTGTCAGAGATCTCACTAGACCCCGGGCATGGGGCAGAAGACCCAAGGTACATACCCCAGGTGTCTAGGTCAAGCAAACCCTATGGTGAAAATCAACATTTTGCTGCCAGCTGAACCCCAGAATCTCCATAAATCCAGTCTAGAGACATAAATTGTGTCTGCAGCACAGAGAAGGAAGATTATCCGAGAGAAATACAGGAATACAGGACGGGGAACACAGCTCAGGAAAGTGACCAGGGTATTACAGGCTGATATCACCCAGTCCCCGCCCTACTCTGGACCAATCAGTGAGCAGTATGGGTGGGGGAATGGATTTAGTGTTAATGACCCACCTGTGCTGATCTCTGTAGGAGTGTCCTCCTCTATAAATGTTCCCGTTATTCCATCCTCCTCCATAGACTGCTGATCATCCCTCACATACGTCTCTTCTTCTTCTGATTTCACCTCAAATTCTATATCGATTGGATCTCCACTCTAAACCAAGAGAATGAGAGAGAACATCATCTGTAAGATATAAACTTACATACAAAATCCACACATCATCTCCACCAGTTCATGTTCTAGATGCTCCGCCCCACCGACCTTGTAACAGTGGGGGATGGTGTGACCTTCCTGTGTGGAATCCCGGGAATACAGAGGACGGGGACATCTCTCTGGTGGGTTCCTGGTATTAGGTGGCTCCATCATATCCTTGTGTCCTTCTGAAAACTCCTCCATCACTCCATACTCCTCATCCTCCTCTTTATACTCTTCTTTAACATCAATATTATCATCCCTGAGGTTTCCACTCTGAATATATAATAAAACATTCATTGTAATAAACATGTTTGTGTATAAATCATAACTACCAATAATTGTTCCTCATCTACCTGATGGTGGTGGGGGATGGTGTGTTCTTCCTTCATCACCCCATCCTCATCATCCTCCTCTTTTATCTCTTCTTTAATATTGACCAGTGTGGAATACAGAGGACGGGGACATCTCTCTGGTGGGTTCCCATTACTGGATCCATCTGTAGGAAACACACACACTGACTGAATCCATTGTTTCTATGTGTTTATCAGATGATGGGGGATCTAGGTGGAGCCTCCGTACTGCTCTCTCCTTTACAATAAAGTCTCCTCTTACCCGGTGATGTGAGGGGCGGCTGATTGTCCATCATGACGTCCTTGTAGAGATCCTTGTGTCCTTCTAAATACTCCTACATAGGGAAATAGACAGTGACATCACCTGATACTTACAAAGATAAAGTCATCATCCAGACACACCCCTTGTGTTGAACCTTCACAGACATCAGGAATAGTTATTTCCTCCTCCATAAAGATTATAAAATCAAAAACACGTATCATAAATCCACCTCTAAAAAAGAACCCAACCCGTATTATCGTATAATCTGTTAGTATAAACTGAAATGAAGAGAATGTTCCGGCCCGGTAAGTGGGGGAATGTTCTGACCCTGAAGGGGTTAATCTAGGTCTCCACACTATATATGTGTGTATCATCATCTGCTGGAGATAAAAGAAATCACAGTGACTATGGAGGAAGAGGACGGACATGACGGGGTTACTGGGTGTAAATAGAAGATAAGATCTTATTACCTCCTCTGCTGCCGATTCCAGCGATGTCTCCTCACTATTTCCTCCCGTCTCACCTCTCACCCGGAACTTCCTGTCTGTCCCTGACATCATTTCCTGTCTTCCATAGAGACTTCTACTCTCTATGGTAGAAGTGAGATCACCATCTTGTGGAGATCAGAGGAACCGCAGACCAGAGAAACGTCTCATAGATGTCCTTTTATGAAAGTGCAGTAAAATACCGCTATTCAGTTCTCAGGCATTCTCAGGGGAGATCGCTCTCCTCTGAGTGCCTGTTTATGAAGCTTTGTAGATCGATTCTCATGTTGAGATGAGGAGTGATCTACAAACGGCTGGAAACTCCTGAGAACTGCTTCTCTCACTGTAATCTGGCATGATGTAGCGGGATTACAGTATGAGGAAGTGAAAAATACAGAAAAAGTTGAACACGAATCAGCACACATTATACACCACATATTAATAAAATAATAAAGTTACATTAATAGCAAAAAATGAGGAACAAAAACTGGATGGCCGCACTCCAAAATACTTAAAAAAATTGTCTTTAATATTCAACTGTACACAGTCACTGCAATCAACAGAATACAGGATAGCCGACGTGTTTCGCACTTACAGCTAGTGCTTAATCATGGCTAAATAAAGTTACATTCCCACCAAACAATATACATTAACCTAATTATTAAAAAACATTGTTTTTATCAATATTTAAAGCTCATACATGTGCCTATTTACATGTGAATGGTGTATAGTAAATGAATGGAATCCCACATATGTAATGCAGCTATACACCATTCATATCAATGAAAAATACATTTATAATCATCACATTTTTTTTATAAAGTATACAAATATAAACCTTGTATAACTGTAATAGAACAGTCCATGGGTAAAACCATATTTTAGGGATTACATTCTTTTTTTTTACTAATAAATAAAAAAATATATAAAAATAACTTAAATAGCATTTAAACATTTTAATGCAGGTAGACTGCATATATATATATATACACATAGAAATAAACACACACACACACACACACATATATATATGCTATATGATGATGTGTATATACACATATACATACACTATAAATTCCTAACCTGCTCATTTTGGGGGGTGTATTGGGGGGAAGATGGGATCTGACTGTATAGCTGCTTGTGTGTGAAGCATGGAAGACAAAAGACTTCCTTCTTCCTCCACAATACTCAGCCAGCTTCGGCTTCTCTCTCGGATTCTCCACCTCTGAGATGGCCAGTGAGGTGCTGAGATCGCACTGTTCAGACTCCGACTCCGACTCCTCTGTATTAATATGCAAATGTATTTGATACATTCCTTGAGGGAAAGAAACACAACCTACCACAGGACTACTGGCTGGGAAGCCAACAGTCTACTGTATTGCACAGTTTAAGCAAAAGACAAACACAATGAAAACAACGTTTTATAAAAAAAAATGTATTAATCAATCAAGTGGCTGGATAGTAGCAGCAGGCATAAACATCAGGAACAGGATCTTTACCAGTTCAAAAATACAAACCACATTATTTGGTTGTTTTAGAACAAAAACAAAGCTTATCTATAATGAACCAAAAACAAAATCTGTAAAACCTAGAAATGGTTTATATTCATCTTGAAATGTAGTTATAGGCTTAGCAAATGCAAATCAATTCAATGTAGAGTTCTAAGGAAGAGAATTGCCTCTTTCATAGAGGCTCTTAAGTCAGACTTTATTATTTTTAGGGCTGAAAATAATCTTTTGACACTGACTTGGGTGGGTGGCATTGCAGTAACTATTCTGGCCACATCACTAACGATCTCTGGATAAACAAGGATGGCTTCTTCAACAGTAAGTTTTGATGAGCGATCATACTTTTCAACTTCTTTTAGTGCTTTATAAAACTCCTGTTGGAATTTTTTTATTTGGACACTTACTGGTTCTCTAACATGCGTTCCCTGTAAAAGCAGAACACAACACTATGGAAAGTATAAGTATTGCAGCTCCTAATTGTGCGTTGCGTGCCATATAGTGAAGCACATGAAAAGCATGCTTCTTCACGGTCACTTAACCTGTTCGTTTTGCGGTTACGTGAGGCACTGCATGCATTGGTCTTTATTCTTACAGTAGAGAAGTCATTAATTATAACTTTTTGTGAATTGGGACATTTAAACTTGCTTTTTTTTTTTTTATTCCAATCTAAATTTAGTAGGAGTTGGAGTCGGAGTCGGTGCATTGTTTGCCGACTCCGACTCCAGGTACCCAAAATTTCCCCCGACTCCGACTCCTCGACTACACAGCCCTGTCTGTGACAGTCAGTTACAGATTCTCACTGTGCTGAGATAATCGGTGGAGAGAATATGTTCTCCGCTGATTACCTCAGCTTCATAAACTGTGTATGACCCAGGGGAGGACTGGCAGCCTTAGGCCTGGGGGGCAAGTCCAGTCAAGTGGCCCATAGAGCGTGGAAAAGTTATGGATTGAGGAAAACAGTATAAGATTTTTCATGATCACAACAGTCTGCACAGAGGCCCCCCTTACATCAGAGTCTGCACAGTGGCCCCCCTTACATCAGAGTCCGCACAGAGGCCCCCCTTACATCAGAGTCCGCACAGAGGCCCCCCTTACATCAGAGTCCGCACAGAGGCCCCCCTTACATCAGACTCTGCACAGAGGCCCCCCTTAAATCAGAGTCCGCACAGAGGCCCCCCTTACATCAGAGTCCGCACAGAGGCCCCCCTTACATCAGAGTCAGAGCACCCTTTTTTATACACTGGTAGCCAGGAGAGGCAGGAGAGACTAGAGAGGGTGAGCTTACCAGAATGGAGGTTTGATGCTTTTTTGGGTTCAAACTTCCTGTCCAGTGACCACACATGCCCGGGGAGTGTGGACAGGGCAGACTCAGAAGAAGGAGGAGCATATGAGCTCTATCTCTCCTCGTGTCTTTGCAGAGAGAGAAGGGGATGTCAGCGCTGGTGTGCGCTGAGGCTGAGCTATGTGTGAGACGAGACATAGCTCTGCAGCCATCTACCTCGGAGCTGACACAGGCAAGGCTGCACAGTGGGAGGTGAGCGGGGGCAGTGACCTGTGTTAACAGAGCTCCAGCAGGCATATTCCTGCTCTGCAAAAACAGCATTTGGTAGTGGCGGCCGGTGGCTGTTCATAGTGTCACCAGCCCGGGGGAGATTTGCACCCTGCCCCCCCTCCCCTGGTATGACCTGAGATCAGCGGTGAGAATCGGGATCGCCGCTGATCTCACTTTCATAGAAGGACACCATAGTCTGAACAAGGCCTTGTGCTGTGTGTGTATGTACTGTATATCCTTATAGATGGGTCATCTCCACTCCCACCAAGGGGGAGAGAAATATATTACTGCCTAGTCCAGACTTTCTCAGCCAGGATTCCTCCAAAGGGTTCTAGGGGTTCCTTGAGCAATGGACAATTTCTGTCTCTCAGTAACAATTGACATCAATGATCTGTAAGGGGGGCAGTCTTCCCACTGATGACATATAAGAGGGTCCTTCTCTTATTGGTCACCAATGTAAGAGACCACTTAACTTACCACTGATATAAGGAGAAATTCCATCCAAACCGTGAGATTGGTCAGAGACTAATTGGTATCATTCTGGGCATTGCCAGACTAGGTCATGGTGACAGAAAGAAGGGTGATGCTGCTCATACTATATGTAACCCTCATCTACATCATGGACATCTTCTTCAGCTTCTTAGTAAATAGGATGGAAATTATCACAATCCTATATGTAGCTCCTGTTGAGTAGGCGCTATTTTGTAAATTTAGTTATCTGAGCTGTAGTTGGCTCAGAATATTATGCCAAATTGTGGGTTTCTGTTCGAGTTCAGCTGCGTTGCACATTTTCCACTTGACTGCGTGTGTCGCTGTCACCAGGAGTCAAGGTCCAGTCTTGGGGCCTGCTTGCCCGAGGCTCCACAACTGAGAGTAGGCCCAGGAGTTTTTGGGGCCTACTGGTCCAGGGGTGGTCCTGTGCTGTCTTGCCTGCGGGAAGAAGCCGAACAATTGGGGGCTCAATTGGAGGACGCATCCTGGCCAATTTACCTCACTGTGCTGCCGGCCTGGCTGAAAGATCCTGGCACCGTGGACTGTGTGATTTCTTTGGAGCTTTGCAGAGTGTGTGGTTACATGATCTTGTGGCAGAGGACTGTGTGATGACTCGACGACACTCATCAAGTCTGTGGCAGAGACTTTGAACGAGCTTTGCACCGGCTGCTAGGTCAGTGAGAGAGGCCTATCCGGTTGTTGCTGAATCCAGTGTGGAACCGATTTGTCCTATGGGTCTAAGACTGTACCCGTGATCCACAAGCAAGGTACCTGAATCTCCCCTATCCCTCCACCCCTCTGATGAACCTTGTTTAATAAAACCCTTGAAGAAAAAGAAATTAAGTGTTGGTGTGGACATTTGTGAATAACTCTTCAAGAGGGACCCATGGGACGAGTGTGGTGAACAGTAAGGTAACGGCAGGCCCAAATCTAAACCAGCAGCTCCTTCGGGGGTAGTGCTACATATAGAAGAGGTTGGGGGTCCTGAGTAGTCATAGAAAGGCCCAGCACCCCAATAGTAGAGGAAGAGGTGGTCTGGTGACATGGAGAAGAAGACTCCGGTCAGTCTCTGGATCTCCATCACTGGAAACATGGTGAGAAAACAAATACAGCGGGATGGTGGGGGAGATGTTGGTGTCGGTGTGGAAATGGACAGAACACGGGATGATGACACTGAAAAAAGAATACGGCTTCATTCTACGATATGTCAAGGAGAGAACCGTACAGGAGAGACTTTTCTCTCTAATTAATGTCAGTAGAAGACCCTGACCTCTGTATATGATATACTCCTGATCTCTGTATATGATATACTCCTGATCACTGTATAGGATATACTCCTGACCTCTGTATAGGATATACTCCTGACCTCTGTATATGATATACTCCTGACCCCTGTATATGATATATTCCTGACCCCTGTATATGATATATTCCTGACCTCTGTATAGGATATACTCCTGACCTCTGTATATGATATACTGCTGACCCCTGTATACGATATACTCCTGACCTCTGTATATGATATACTCCTGACCCCTGTATACGATATACTCCTGACCTCTGTATATGATATACTCCTGATCACTGTATATGATATACTCCTGACCCCTGTATATGATATACTCCTGATCACTGTATATGATATACTCCTGACCCCTGTATATGATATACTCCTGATCACTGTATATGATATACTCCTGACCCCTGTATATGATATACTCCTGATCACTGTATATGATATACTCCTGACCCCTGTATATGATATACTGCTGACCCCTGTATACGATATACTCCTGACCTCTGTATATGATATACTCCTGACCCCTGTATACGATATACTCCTGACCTCTGTATATGATATACTCCTGATCACTGTATATGATATACTCCTGACCCCTGTATATGATATACTCCTGATCACTGTATATGATATACTCCTGACCCCTGTATATGATATACTCCTGATCACTGTATATGATATACTCCTGACCCCTGTATACGATATACTCCTGACCACTGCACTCTAGGCCCCCCATTATTCAGGGTTACCTTTTAACCACTTCCCACCCGGCCTATAGCAAAATGACGGCCGGGAAGTGGTTCAGTTATCCTGACTGCCCATTATATGATGTTCAGCAGGATAAGCCGCGATCGCCTGCCATACGGGGCACACAGCCCGGTGATCTCTGTTGTGGTGTGTGAGTCTGACACGCCGCAACACCCATCTCGATAAAGAGCCTCTAATGAAGGCTCTTTACCACATGATCAGCTGTGTCCAATCACGGCTGATCACAGCGTCAACAGAAAGAGCCGTTTATTGACTTTTCCTCACTCGCATCTGACAGACGAGAGCCAATCGGCTGCTCTCCCGACAGGGGGGTCTGTGCTGATTGTTTATCAGTGCAGTCCCCCACCCAGGACCACCAAGGATGCCTACCTAGTATGCTACCCTGGACCAGCAAGGATATGCCAATCAGTGCCACTCATATATACCCTTCAGTGCCCATCAGTGTTGCCTATCAGTGCCCATTGTCAGTGCCCACCAGTGCCATCTCATCAGTAAAGGAGAAAACGTACTCATTTACAACTTTTTATTACAGAAACAAAGAATTTTTTTTGTTATTATTATTAATTCATTACATTCCATTCGTTTAGATGCAGCATTTGTTATTTCGGGTAATTCGTAACTTCGCATAAATTCGTATTCATTATGTTCACTAACAGCTAAATTACCAGGAACACCTTAACAATCACCACCATTTTATTCTCCAGGGCCTCTGCTATCAGATAATATATGTTTGGGGGTTTTATCTAATCTTAAGGCCCAAAATAATGCAAAAACATCTGACAGTGATAGGGTTAATGTGAGCTAGATGGGATCACTCTGCTGTGCTCACACATTAGAGCGCTCCCTAGCTGCAGCCTGGTAATAACATTGCTAGGAGGTCTATTCATTTATCTGCTCCATACTTCCCATCTTTATATAAACGTCTCCTGACATTTAGGGGTCTATCCATAAAATATGTGCATAGCAATTCCCCCGGGGAAAGTCCATGTACATTCCTTCTGTGTGAATGGGGGAAAGATGAATGTTATTAGGATATTTGCTGTGCTGGTCGAACGGTTTCCATTCATTTAAAATGGAAATGATTGCATTTGGCCACTAGATGGAGATCATTTATATGGTACTTAGCGCGATCTAATGGCCAAATGTGGTGTAACGGAACCCCAAATGGGACAGGAGTTAAAGCCGTTTAAGATATTCCATTCCGAACCCAAGACAGCTATCGAAACTCCACAATCCGGCGAACACGACCCATACGGATTCTCCCAGAAACGAGAGACAGTTCTGTTTGAGGTTCAAAATGAATAGACTCTTTAATGAGAAAATCAGACTCTTATATACAGTTAGTAACCAAAAATGAACAATGACTCAACTCCACCCACAACACGACACAATGAGCCCAATACACATCTTTTTAGTAGACATTCTGGCACCAGCTCTTGGTCTAATTAGCATGAGCTAATTAACTACAGCTGATAAGTCAGACATCTGACCTTTGAACTGTCTGTTTAACTCACAATACACATCATCAATAGAACTTCACACAATACAGGGTCAATTAGCACAACACAATGACAGGTTCTTCAGGGCCATCCTAGATTCATTTACATGACAACAGACGACATTAACACCTAACGGTCTGTGTTCCCACATTGAATGAGTCACTCTTTCAATTAACCTGTTGAGTTCAGAATCAACAACCTGTAAATAGTTCTTACAGATATCCTGGAATATATTGTGGATTACAGACCCATGTTAAAGCAATCCAAGATATGTCCATTATTTCCTGGCTCATACTTTGCAAGAGCTTCTGGATTCCACGGGCCCTCCCGTTACATGTGCTATTTTTAGGTGTACAATTGATTTTTCATATATGTGATTGATTCATACATATTTATGTTTTCTATACATTTTTAATGAATGGTCAACGAGGTCCTAATAAAGATAGAATTTGTCCCCAAAGATAAAGATATACATAGTGTTATATTCTTAATATCTAAAATTTGATTTGGTTATAAAATATTATTGAGAATATGAATTCCTATAAATGGTATGGATGTTGGGCTTTGAGTTAATAATCTCCTGATGTGACATTTGAACCCAGTTATCAATTTTTAGAAGCTGTGAAGACATATTTATTCATTTTGTAAATATCTTATGTTTAAAAAAAGAAAAGAAAAAGGTTTTTCATAAGACTGATGTTCTGTTTGAAAGTTGCATTTGAAGGCAGACGAATCCCTTCCCCCATTTCCTGTGTCTGTAAGTAATTAGGAAATAGACCACTTCCTATGGTAAGCCTCATATTCCTCCTCGTCATCCCCTCCATTCTGGGGAGTGATGTAGGAGGAGCGCTTTACTTTTCGGCGGGAAAGTCAAAGAAAGGATCTTGAAGTTTATAAAAAGCTTGGGTGGGAAGCTTCTCCCTCTCTTCTACCCTTCCCCCATCTTCAGAAGCACACAGACAATTTTCTCCAGCATACACAGGGCTCATCGGCCATCTTTAAAGCACATGTTCTCGAATAACTTTCTTTTATGTATTGAACTTTTATTTGAAGCTATGAATGTACTGTAACTGTACTTATTATCTGTAATGGTCAGGGGTTAACGGCGTTTACGATATTCCATTCCACCAACCCACGACAGCTTATCGACACTCCACAATCCGGCAGACAGGACCCATTGGATTTCCCCCAGAATTACAAGACACACACAGCTCTGTTCTCTGGTTCCAAACGGATAGATACTTTAATGGGAAAATCAGGCTCTTTATATACAGTCAGTAACAATGACTCAACTACACCCACAACATCATACAATGGGTACTAACGAGCCCCCCTCAATACACATCTTTTAAGATGGACACCTGCTTATACAATACACATTCCTTTAGTCAGACATTCTGACTCCAATTCTAATTACCTACAGCTGGCAAGTCAGACATCTGACCTTTTAGACTGTGCTAATTCACAACACACATTATCATCAATAGAAATTCACACAAAACAGTGTTAATTAGCATCACACAATGAAAAGGTCTTTAGAAGCCAGACTGTCTACCAAGCTCCAATCCACATCACCACAGTAGCAGACTTAATTAGCACAATAGACAATAGAATGCAATCACAGCAAGCTTTTACCGTACACTACAGCCAGGTAGCTGAAGGTGATGACGTCTTTCAATTAACCTGTTGAGTTCAGAATCAACAACCAGTAATAGTTCAAGATATTCTGAATATATTGTGGATTATCATTACTGTCCCATCTCATGTAATCCGAGATATCAGTTCTCAGTCATCCTATGCCCCTAGTGGACATAGGATGACCCTAGACACAAGAGTCATTGGTGAGGCTGAAACAGAAGTACCCCACACTCTTCAAGAGCCTCTGGGTCCCACGGGCCCTACCGTTACATTATCCTTTATAGTGTGTATATTAAAACACACAGTTTTTATTCACGTTATTTCACAAATTTGTCTCACGATTCGTCATTCATCCAGAACGCAAAGTAAAGCCTTTAAACAGCAGAAGCTGCGCTATTTTAACATGAGAAACCCTCGGGTTTTATCACATAGGAACATCTTTTCATTTTATTTTAGACTTGTTTTTTTATTGTATGTATATGGCGATACATCGCACACTCATGTGGAGATTAGATTGTAACGGGACATTACCACGGAGCTCAGCGGTGTGATCGAGTGAGAGCGCCCTGCTGGTTTGCAGATTCGGGTGACACGCTCTCCAGCTCTATGAATGTGAGCTCTGTAGTCACAGGAAGAGGGCGTGTCCTCACAGACTGTGGTGATGCCTGAAGGGTTGCCTAGGCAACAGGCAGGTATATAAGGTTTCACCTCATTTGACCCACCCATCTACTGACGAAGGCCAATGAGAGGCTGACACGCGTTTAGAAGGGAGGAGCCCTATCTGTGATGTCAGGCGAAGCGCCATGGGTCTAGATCGGCGGTGAATGAGCTGGTGATTTTATACTTGCTGTTTTTATTGTTATTTCTTGTAAGTGTAACTTTTTAGGGGACTCTAGCTATGACTAAGCACTAGATTCAGTGCGAAACGCGTCAACAGTCGGGTTTTATTTTGCTGTGACTTGTAATGCTGTCCTTCTTTTAATAAAGGCGACAATTTGTTCAGAGTGCGGCTGTCCAGAGACAATTTTTGTTCCTGTGTAACTTTTTAGGGGGGGCTTTTATAATAAATTCAGAAGCAGAGAGCACTATGGTACTTGTGTTTTTTCTTTCATGTCCTTCCCCCGGGGATATAGAAGTGGAATTGATTATTAATAAGTGAATGGAAGAAGGTGGTGTTTGGAGACAATTTATACATTGATTCCCCACACAGAGGTGCAGTCTGGAGACTGTAGGAATTACTACCATTGGTAAAGTGGACGGATCGTGATCGGACACGAGGAGTGATCTGTCTATGAGTTTTATACTCACCCTTGAGGTGAGCATGCATTTTAGCAGGTGGGGGTGCACACTGAATATTGGATCCATTTAAATCGGATTTTTTACAGCTGTGACAGCTTTGGAAACCTCCATATGAACTGTTTTTTTATCATTTATTTCTTTTTTCATAGTTTTATGGAATGTATAATTATTTGTTTCTATAAGATTTATAGATACGCAGCGCTGCACTATTTTCACACAATTAATACGCAGCTTCTACTTTTCAGAGGTGCGATATCCTTCTCTGTACAATCCGTGTTTTATTGATTGCATGGAATATTGGAATTTTCTGAGATTGTGGATTTGGGGTTTTCATGAGCTGGAAGCCACAATCATCACAATGATGACAAATCACGGCTTGAACCCTCTTGCTTTGCATGTAATGAGTCTCTCTCATATATTAGTCTCGCCTTTTAAGTTGCATTAGTGAAATAAATGAACTTTTGCACCATATTCGAATTTTTCGAGTTTCACCCGTATATCAGGGTGTGCTTCTTCCCCACATGTCCAGCAACATTCACATACAAGACATTTCCTGCACTCACTAATACACCTCGAGGGTTGTGTGGGACCCCTGATGTACAGGAAGACAGGACTTCAGTGAGGAACATTTCCCTCACTCAGGACAGGAATACGGCTTCTCCCTTGTGTGAGTTCTCTGATGTCTGTAAAGATGGGATTTCTCTGAAAAACATTTCCCGCACTCAGAGCAGGAAAAAGGCTTCTCCCCCGTGTGAGATCTCTGATGTCTGTAAAGAGTGAACTTCACTGAAAAACATTTCCCGCACTCAGAGCAGGAAAAAGGCTTCTCCCCCGTGTGAGATCTCTGATGTGTGGAAAGATTGGCCTTCATTGAAAAACATTTTCCGCACTCAGAACAGGAAAAAGGCTTCTCCCCCGTGTGAGATCTCTGATGTCTAGAAAGATTGGCCTTCATTGAAAAACATTTCCCGCACTCAGAACAGGAAAAAGGCTTCTCCCCCGTGTGAGATCTCTGATGTGTGGAAAGATGGGACTTCACTGAAAAACATTTCCCACACTCAGAACAGGAAAAAGGCTTCTCCCCCGTTTGAGATCTCTGATGTGTGGAAAGACTAGACTTCTCTGAAAAACATTTCCCACACTCAGAACAGGAAAAAGACATCTCCCCCGTGTGAGATCTCTGGTGTGTGGAAAGACTGGACTTCTCTGAAAAACATTTCCCGCACTCAGGACAGGAAAATGGCTTCTCTCCCGTGTGTGATCTGTGATGTCTGTAAAGAATTAACTTATCTCTAAAACATTTCCCGCACTCAGAACAGGAAAAAGGATTCTCTCCCGTGTGTGATCTCTGATGTATGGAAAGACTGGACCTCTGTGAAAAACATTTCCCGCACTCAGAACAAGAAAAAGGCTTCTCCCCTGTGTGAGATCTCTGATGTGCGGAAAGATGGGACTTATCTGAAAAACATTTTCCGCACTCAGGACAGGAAAATGGCTTCTCTCCCGTGTGTGATCTCTGATGTATGGAAAGACTGGACCTCTGTGAAAAACATTTCCCGCACTCAGAACAAGAAAAAGGCTTCTCCCCTGTGTGAGATCTCTGATGTGCGGAAAGATGGGACTTATCTGAAAAACATTTTCCGCACTCAGGACAGGAAAATGGCTTCTCTCCCGTGTGTGATCTGTGATGTCTGTAAAGAATGAACTTATCTCTAAAACATTTCCCGCACTCAGAACAGGAAAAAGGATTCTCTCCCGTGTGAGATCTCTGATGTGTGGAAAGACTGGACTTATCTGAAAAACATTTCCCGCACTCAGGACAGGAAAATGGCTTCTCTCCCGTATGTGATCTGTGATGTCTGTAAAGAATGAACTTATCTCTAAAACATTTCCCGCACTCATAACAGGAAAAAGGATTCTCTCCCGTGTGTGATCTCTGATGTATGGAAAGACTGGACCTCTGTGAAAAACATTTCCCGCACTCAGAACAAGAAAAAGGCTTCTCCCCTGTGTGAGATCTCTGATGTGCGGAAAGATGGGACTTATCTGAAAAACATTTCCCGCACTCAGAACAGGAAAAAGGATTCTCTCCCGTGTGTGATCTCTGATGTTTGGAAAGACTGGACTTCTGTGAAAAACATTTCCCGCACTCAGAACAGGAAAAAGGCTTCTCCCCCATGTGAGATCTCTGATGTATGGAAAGACTGGACTTCTTTGAAAAACATTTTCCGCACTCAGAACAGGAAAAAGGCTTCTCCCCTGTGTGTGATCTCTGATGTATGGAAAGACTGGACTTCTTTGAAAAACATTTTCCGCACTCAGAACAGGAAAAAGGCTTCTCCCCTGTGTGTGATCTCTGATGTATGGAAAGACTGGACTTCTGTGAAAAACATTTTCCACAATCAGAACAGGAAAAAGGCTTCTCCCCCTTGTGATATCTTTTATGCACATTAAGTGTGGATTTACAGCTGAAACACTTCCCACATTCAGGACAGGGAAACGTCTTATCTGTTGGAAGGACGGCACCGTCCCGCACAGTCTGAGGTTCCTCAGGATAAGAGGAATACAATGGTCCGGCACTGTCCCGCACAGTCTGAGGTTCCTCAGGATAAGAGGAATACAATGGTCCGGCACCGTCCCGCACAGTCTGAGGTTCCTCAGGATAAGAGGAATACGATGGTCCGGCACCGTCCCGCACAGTCTGAGGTTCCTCAGGATAAGAGGAATACGATGGTCCGGCACCGTCCCGCACAGTCTGAGGTTCCTCGGGATAAGAGGAATACGATGGTCCGGCACCGTCCCGCACAGTCTGAGGTTCCTCGGGATAAGAGGAATACGATGGTCCGGCACCGTCCCGCACAGTCTGAGGTTCCTCGGGATAAGAGGAATACGATGGTCCGGCACCGTCCCTCACAGTCTGAGGTTCCTCAGGATAAGAGGAATACAATGGTCCGGCACCGTCCCGCACACTCTGAGGTTCCTCAGGATAAGAGGAATACGATGGTCCGGCACCGTCCCGCACAGTCTGAGGTTCCTCAGGATAAGAGGAATACGATTGTCTGGCACCGTCCCGCACAGTCTGAGGTTCCTCAGGATAAGAGGAATACAATGATCCGGCACCGTCCCGCACAGTCTGAGGTTCCTCATGATAAGAGGAATACGATGGTCCGACACCGTCCCGCACAGTCTGAGGTTCCTCACGATAAGAGGAATGCGATGGTCCGGCACCATCCCGCACAGTCTGAGGTTCCTCAGGATAAGAGGAATACGATGGTCCGGCACCGTCCCGCACAGTCTGAGGTTCCTTAGGATAAGAGGAATACGATGGTCCGGCACCGTCCCTCACAGTCTGAGGTTCCTCAGGATAAGAGGAATACGATGGTCCGGCACCGTCCCGCACAGTCTGAGGTTCCTCAGGATAAGAGGAATACGATGGTCCGGCACCGTCCCTCACAGTCTGAGGTTCCTCAGGATAAGAGGAATACGATGGTCCATCTACACTGTGTGGTGCCGGATAGACATTTGAGGTAGTCAGGTTTTCTCCTGGACTATACTGTGTGATGTCCTCATCTTCTACTTTACAGTCTGGAGACAAAGTGAGACAATCCTCTGATGTTTTCCTCATCTCCCGTCCATCTACTAAAATAGAGATACAAAGATTATTACTAGACATGAGCTGATTGGTTCCCCTAAACCAGGACTCCGCCCACATCAGGCAGCTTTGTCTCTGAGGATCTTACAATTCCCCCCTCAAGGTAACTAGTAATTGGCTCCTCTGATCTCCTACCACATCATTTCTTTATTCATGGACCTTAGTCAGAGAGTGAGGAAACAACAAGAACTGTCTTTTATAGGAGTGACAGTGATGAGGGGATTATAGGATGAGGGTCTGTAAGTATGTATGTAATGTACAACATAGAGCATATAGTGCAGGGGTTTGGAGTGTGTAATGTACAACATAGAGAATATAGGGCTGGGGTCAGGAGTATGTAATGTGCAACATAGAGAATATAGTGCAGTGGTCAGGAGTATGTAATGAACATGTAGCACTCTGGTGTTTAGGAAGGGTGACTAATAGTGAGTTCACCAGGTGGTAGTTATCCTTGCTTATTGTTAGGAGATCTACTGATTCCTCTCTAACTTTGGATTGTTGCACCCTTTCTCTTCTGTCACTAGGTGGCACTAGATAGACAAGGGTGTAGCAAGGTCAGATTATGAATGGATGGGGTGTCTCAGACAATTGGCAGGGGTTTCTTTGGTCCCTTGGCCTGCTGGGAGATCCTATTTGTGTGGAGTCAGGTGATCAGGGTTCTGTGCCACCTGGACAGCTGTCTGGGAGGACTTGTGTTATGTCGCCCGGGTTGCAGGATATGCAGGAGCAAGAGAAGCAGCGCAGGGTTGGGACTGCAGGATTGGATTCCAACTGAGAATAAAGGATCAGTTGGACGGGGAACCAGTTGTGGTCGGAGGTGGAGGGGAAGCTGTCGCCACTAAGGGACCATCCACCTTGTTACCGGAGACTACAGTTAGTAAGCTGGAGCCAGTACCAGAGCAATCTTCTCACCAGCCTGGGACAGTGAAGAAGTGGGAAAGCTTCAGCAGGTGCCAAGTCAGGGGCCCAGCAGGATAGCGGGGGGTGACGCTTGAGGAGCATCAGTAAGTGCCAAGCCAGGGGCCCAGCAGGATAGCGGGGGTGACGCTTGAGGAATATACAGCGGGTTAGCTGTAGAAGAGCTCAGGAGATTCAGTGGCCACTGAATCAGGAAGTCCAGTGAGTAGGGAAGAGACGAACACCCCCTGGTTCAAGTTTATGCGAACATTCAAACCCTGTTAAAGTCTATGGGACCTGAACGTGAAAAATCAAAAGTGTTAATTTTAAAGGCTAATATGCAAGTTATTGTCCTAAAAAGTGTTTGGGGGCCCGGGTCCTGCCCCAGGGGACATGTATCAGTGCAAAAAAGTTTTAGAAACTACCGTTTTCTGGGAGCAGTGATTTTAATAATGCTTAAAGTGAAAAAATAAAAGTGAAATATTACTTTAAATATCGTACCTGGGGGGTGTCTATAGTATGCCTGCAGAGTGGCGCGTGTTTCCCGTGTTTAGAACTGTCCCTGCACAAAATGACATTTCTAAAAGAATAAGGAGTCATTTAAAACTGCTTGCGGCTTTAATGTAATGTCGGGTTTCGGCAATATGGATGAAAATCATTGAGAAAAACGGTATGGGTCCCCCCCCCCCAGCCCATTACCAGGCCCTTTGGGTCTTGTATGGATATTAAGGGGAATCCCGCACCAAAATAGGCCCTATATATACTCTGAACAGCAGTATACAGGTGGTGAAAACAAGACAGGGACTGTAGGTTAGTTGTTAAGTTGAATCTGTTTGTAATTTAGAACTGGTACATTTTGTAAGTGTAGCTCCAGCCAAAAAATCAATTTTTAAGCTTTTTGGAAAACATAGAGAAGGGTTATCACCCCTGTAACATTTGTTTTGCTGTCTGTGCCCCGTGTTCAGAAGATTTCACCTCACTTTCTGTCCCAATGACAATTGGATTTAGAAAATTTGGGGTTATTAGGGAAACAAGGATTGGTGATAAAGCATCAGTGGAGAGGAGACACCTTTTTCCCATATCAACTCTTAAGCCCTGTACACATGAGCCAGAATCTCTTGCCACCCGAGTGTACAGACACTCCATTCAACAGACACGCGGTTCTTTCTGAATGCCAAGAATGCGGTGATGTCATTGCGTACAACAAGCATGTACTCGTCACATTCAATGCCATCGCTGCCATCTTGCTGCACCCTACCTATGCCTAGGAAGCTACCGCGCAAGCGTCAAAGTCATTTCGAGCATGCGCGGGTTTCCACGGTGACAGGTAAGTATACACACTCTCGGGTTTCTCAGGCAGGAAAACACTGCAGAGAATCACAATGAGAAAATAGAGAGCAGGTTCTCTATTTTTCTCGTTGAGATTTTAGGCGGTTTTCTTGACGAGAAACCTGAAAGCCTCGTACACACACTCGGTATACTTGGCAAGAAAGCTCTGCCAGCAGTTTTCTTGATGGTTCTTGCCGAGCGTGTGTACGAGGTTTTACATGAGAGAATTTCCCTTCCTAGGGGTAGATGTCCTCTCACTTCCTGTTGTCTCCCTCCGTTTGTAAGTAGGAGTTGTTTGTAAGTCGGATGTATGAAAGTAGGGGACCGCCTGTATATACTATACGCTCTGCAGAAAATTGGGCCTTAGGTGTTCGTGGAACCAGAGCACTGTAAGCCCTCGCAGATTCTCTTGTTGAGCGCAGGAATGGGCCCTGCTGTGAAATATTATATCAAAAATTGTAATTACACGCCCCTGTTAAACAGGGGCAACATAATAGGGCCTTAGGCAGTGGTGGTAGTGCCCTAAAACAAAAGTATTCGTAGAAGCTATCAACATGAACATTGAGGAGGAATAGGATAGTCACTCAGCATAATAGGATAGTCACTTAGCATAGGCAGTCTTCAAGGGATCCCACATCCATAGAAAAATCAATTGGTTACATCAACATCAGGTGCTTGATAGCTGGTGATCCAAGACTGATTCATTTTTATGAAGGTGAGCCGATCAACAGAGTCTGTGGACAGGCGCACTCTGTGATCGGTTACAAAGCCTCCAGCAGCACGGAATGTGCATTCAGGAAAAACGCTGGATGCAGGACAGGCCAGTAGCCCTTAAGCTGCCACTTGGAGGGCATCCTGCCTCATTGGAGATGTGCCTCTTCCTCCTCTCTTCTATCAGACACCCAAGTAGAGTCAGTGACCTCATCATCCCCTCCCTCCTCGTCACTGGAGCAAACTTGGCAGTATGCTGCAGCTGGGGGAACATGACTGCCAGTTTCTTGTCCTTCTTGGGCACCCCCTCTCTCTAGGCTCATGTTACTATCTTCCTCAACCTGGGGACCATCATCGGAGCCTTCTAAATGCTGCACATTCTCCTGCAGCATGTACCCGACACTGTGGTTGAACAGTTCGGGGGGGACTCCTCCATGCATGATGGTGGGGCTAGGGAACGATTGACTGATGACATGGAGCCGATGGAATAGGCCGCTTTGGCAGCTGCATTGGCAGGCAAACTACTCTGAGCCTGGGTGACAGAGCATGAGGACGGCTTTGTTATCCATTCCACCAACTCTTTTGCATGTTGTGGCTCAACACAGCCAGCTGCCGAAAAAAAATGACAAGTGTGCCTCACGGCCATGTGCTGAGGATGCACCGTGTCAACGACCAGCACTGTTGACTGTAGACAGAGAGCCTGCTAGCCCTCTTTAAGTGGCCTGTGAACGTCTGCCTCTCCTTGGTGGCCTTCCGGACATGATGTAAATTTTGATTAGCAAAACATCGCCTGAAGTTTATTAGAAAAAGTACACCAGGAATGGCCTGCAGTCAGATATAGGCTTGGCTACACTGGATGCAGTGGATATATATATGTAGGAGACTGTGTATATAAATTTAATGGACTGCAGCCAACTGAATCGCCTGCCTAACTGCTCAATCTAAATCACACTCTGTCTCCCATCCACGTGAACCACACACTACACAGGGGGCCTTATATATTGTGGGACTTGAACTTCGCCCACCATAGCCATAATTGGCCAAAGGCACCCTGCCTTTGGCCAATTATGGCTCTCTTTGCTGACGGCGCTGGAATTGGCCAAAGAATGCGGGTCATAGTGCATGCTTTGGCCAATCATCATACAGCAATGCACAGCGATCTCGCAGTGCATTATGGGGTGTGACGCGGCGCTCAAATTTGGCGCAAACGCCCCACATGTTAGTTTTTTGACGAACGGGCGAACAGCCAATGTTCGAGTGGAACTCATGTTCGACCCGAACATAAAGCTCATCCCTACTAGTGAGAGACCGGGAGCTCAGGGAATGAAAATCTACAGTGAGAGACTGTGTGAGAAGAAGAGAACTATTCTGTGTTACCAAGAGTTATGTAGAACTAGCGTTAGTGACTGTAACAAGATTTGTTACCATAGGAGACAGCGGTCCTACCTATACAGAAGTGGTGTCCGGCTGGAGGCCTTCCACTGTATAGCAGTCTACCTATAGAAGTCTCGGAGTCTGCCAATTGTCATTGCATCGACTCAAATGTGTCCTGGCCCTAAACCGGCTCTCCAACCGTTCTTGTTCAGAGACAATAAATCTCTTGTTTGCATTCAAAACATGACTGGTGCCTATCTTTCAATCTTGCATTACACCCACCATGCCTCGTAACCCACTCTACAAAGAAGGATGTCAGCTGTCTCTAACTCTGGAGGTCATCATTAGTCCTCAGGGTGCCCGGGACCTCGTTACATACAACAGAGTATATAGTGCAGGGGTCAGGAGTATGTAATGTACAACATAGAGTATATAGTGCAGGGGTCAGGAGTATGTAATGTACAACATAGAGTATATAGTGCAGGAGTTAGGACTGATATTGGTATTCAGTAATCAGTGGTGGATGAAATGTTTACTGGAGACAAGTTGCAGAGATCCCACACCGCTGCCTCCCATCTCCTGAGACTGCACTCAGTGACTTGGGTCTGAGACTATACAGACATATCCCTCCACCCGGCACAGCCTGCAAATAACAGAGCAAGTATCCCGGGAGAATTGTTCTGTCAGAGATCTCACTAGATCCGGGC
This sequence comes from Rana temporaria, assembly GCF_905171775.1. NCBI lineage: Eukaryota > Metazoa > Chordata > Amphibia > Anura > Ranidae > Rana > Rana temporaria. The sequence goes on along the minus strand of NW_024404458.1, from coordinate 1,480,649 downwards.
ATGGGGCAGAAGACCCAAGGTACATACCCCAGGTGTCTAGGTCAAGCAAACCCTATGGTGAAAATCAACATTTTGCTTCCAGCTGAACCCCAGAATCTCCATAAATCCAGTCTAGAGACATAAATTGTGTCTGCAGCACAGAGAAGGAAGATTATCCGAGAGAAATACAGGAATACAGGACGGGGAACACAGCTCAGGAAAGTGACCAGGGGATTACAGGCTGATATCACCCAGTCCCCGCCCTACTCTGGACCAATCAGTGAGCAGTATGGGTGGAGGAATGGATTTAGTGTTAATGACCCACCTGTGCTGATCTCTGTAGGAGTGTCCTCCTCTATAAATGTCCCCGTTATTCCATCCTCCTCCATAGACTGCTGATCATCCCTCACATACGTCTCTTCTTCTTCTTCTGATTTCACCTCAAATTCTATATCGATTAGATCTCCACTCTAAATCAGGAAAATGAGAGAGAATATCATCTGTAAGATATAAGCTTTATTATTGTGACATCACATCTATAAAATCCACACATCCCCCCACAAGTCCACGTCTAGATGTTCCGTCCCACCAACCTTTAAATAAGGAGGGATGGTGTGACCTTCGTGTGTGGAATCCCGGGAATACAGAGGACGGGGACATCTCTCTGGTGGGTTCCTGGTATTAGGTGGCTCCATCATATCCTTGTGTCCTTCTGAAAACTCCTCCATCACTCCATACTCCTCATCCTCCTCTTTATACTCTTCTTTAACATCAATATTATCATCCCCGAGGTTTCCACTCTGAATATATAATAAAACATTCATTGTAATAAACATGTTTGTGTATAAATCATAACCACCAATAATTGTTCCTCATCTACCTGATGATGGTGGGGGATGGTGTGTTCTTCCTCCATCACCCCATCCTCATCATCCTCCTCTTTTATCTCTTCTTTAACCTCAACTTTAGGATCTCTCAGGTTTCCACTCTGAATATAGAATAAAAATGACATCAATGGTAACAATGCAGATAATGTACAGATCCTAATGATACTATCAGTGATTGTTACTCATCTACCTGATGATGGTGGGGGATGGTGTGACCTTCCTGTGTGGAATCCCGGGAATACAGAGGACGGGGACATCTCTCTGGTGGGTTCCCATTACTGGATCCATCTGTAGGAAACACACACACTGACTGAATACATTGTTTCTATGTGTTTATCAGATGATGGGGGATCTAGGTGGAGCCTCCGTACTGCTCTCTCCTTTACAATAAAGTCTCCTCTTACCCGGTGATGTGAGGGGCGGCTGATTGTCCATCATGACGTCCTTGTAGAGATCCTTGTGTCCTTCTAAATACTCCCACTCCTCCATGGAGAAATAGACAGTGACATCCTGACACCTTATAGGAACCTGACACACACAATGATACAGTCACCATCCAGACACACCCCTTGTCTGTTACTGGATAATGTCCCAGAATTCCCGGCACCGCTCACCTCTCCTCCATCATCTCTCTGGTGACTTCTAGAATCTTCTTTGTATTTCTCTATTCTATCAGGGAGGGAGGTGGAGGCAATGTGATGGTCATATGATCTCCAGACTTCACAGGAGGAAAACTCTGGATCTGAACACAAATAGGAAAATCAATCAATGTTCCCAGAATCCTCCTAGAGTTGCCACCTTTTCTTCAAGCCAAACCCGAACACTTTAGCGGCACAGGGCACGTTTTTTCCCGTAGTATACACAATAGGATTATAAAAGACCTGGGGCACCTTTGGGTGCCTCAAGGAGAGTGGTAATGCAGCGCGCTGTGGCAAACAGTGGGTGTGGCCAAACTGCTCTTGCTGACATCATGGCTCCCCCTCAGTGATGCCAAACCTGCCCCCAGACAGCGGCCCGCATCTCCCGAATGGCAGCAGATTTTTGTGTGACTACCTCAGTTACTTGGAGAGCCACAGTCCAGTCTAAATAATGTGTCCGGGTTTCAGGCAGACTGAAACCCGGACACAAGATCCCAAACCCGAACTGTCCGGGTGATTCCTGGACAGGTGGCAACACTAAATCCTCCTCACCTCACCATTCAGGTTTCTGTTTTATTAAAGCCCCACTTCAGACTGAGATATAATTTACACACACAGGACCCCACACTATGCAGGATAAAAGCTTGTTTCAGGTATTCTGATGTCATTACATACAATGCAGGACCAACAGTCCCACATTCCAAGTGAGGATGCCAAGGGCCCGCCCACATCCTAAGAGCATCAGAAAAAAAGCCAGATAGATGGACATTAGGAGGAGGAGCTGTGAGGTCAGTGTGATGTCATAGGATTCTCTGACTCTGGATGGAGGGACATTGGGAGGAGGAGCTGTGAAGTCAGTGTGATGTCATACGACATATAAGCCCGGATTCAGATAGAATCAACAGATACGCCGGGTAAGTTCTAGGTTGTGCCGGCGTATCTTTTTTCTGTATTCAGAAAACAAGATACGCCAGAATTTTGCTAAGATATGACCGACATAAGTCTCTTACGCCATCGTATCTTAGTTGCATATTTACGCTGGCCGCTAGGTGGCGCTTCCGTAGATTTACGTGTCAAATATGCAAATTAGGTAGATACGCCGATTCACGAACGTAGTTGCGCCCGGCGTATCTATATGCGTCATTTACGTAAGGCGTCGAACCAGTGTAACGTTAGCCCTGCTATATGAGGCGCAGGCAATGTTAAGTATGGACGTCGAGACAGCGTCAAATTTTCCGTTGTTTACGTCTTTTGCGTAAGTCGTTTGCGAATAGGGCTGTGCGTAAGTTACGTTCACGTCGAAAGCATTGACTATTTGCGGCGTGATTTCGAGCACTGGCATACGTCCACGGACGGCGCATGCGCCGTTCGTTCGGCGCGTCATTTACGTGGGGTCACAATACATTAACATACAACACGCCCACTGACAACCTAATTTGAATTACGCGGGCTTACGCCGGCACATTTACACTACGCCGCCATAACTTACGGCGCAAGTTCTTTCTGAATACGGAACTTGCGCCCTAAGTTACGGCGGCGTAGTGTATCTGAGATACGCTACGCCCGCCTACAACTTAGACTATTCTTTCTGAATCCGGGCCATAGACTCTGGATGGAGGGACATTAGGAGGAGGAGCTGTGAGGTCAGTGTGATGTCATAGGATTCTCTGACTCTGGATGGAGGGACATTAGGAGGAGGAGCTGTGAGGTCAGTGTGATGTCATAGGATTCTCTGACTCTGGATGGAGGGACATTAGGAGGAGGAGCTGTGAGGTCAGTGTGATGTCATAGGACATATAGACTCTGGAAGGCGGGACATTTGGATGGGGAGATTTGAGGGGCCCTCTATACGAGGCTCCTGTGCAAACCAAATCATTGTTCCTGGGTGTGTCCTACCTCTCCTAAACTGAAGAGTGAACTTTGACCTTTACCATACAGAAATCTGTCAGGAATCTGTGAAAGTAATCTCTCGTGTGATCAGGTGACGTGCGGAGGAATGGAGTGTACACACCAGACAATTTTCTCCAGAGCTTCTAATGGTGAGGATGGATTTTGCTGTGTGCTGGTGCCAAGTTTCCACCCCCCAGGATCACTGCAGGAGAAAATCTGTGTAAGAGGATATGGAGGAGAGATGAGGAGGAGATCCAGGAATCAGGATAAAGGTCAGGACAAGCAACAGACGAGCGCATCCAAGAGATGAAGCCGGGGTCACTACACAGAAAATCAATCCAAGGAAACAACAGGCAGGACGAGGAATAGCAAGAAGGAGCTCAGAGACAAATGAGAATATTGCTCAGCCAATTGGAGATCATCTCAGCATGACTTACATAATGAAGGAGATGAGGGGGAGGGGAGGAAGTCACTCAAGGCGGGGCTTGATAAATTTGCTTTGAATCTAGGAGCCAGCTAAAAAAGTTATTTTTAGAGCAGTGTGGCTTGTCAGCATCCGGGGCCGGGCAAGTAATGTGTGAGTAATCTGTGAGGTGCAGAATATAGGACAGCAGGGCTCGACAAATCCCGGTCGCCAGGTCGCCATGGCGACTTGAAATAGTGTCCTGGCGACTTGGCTTGGAAGGTTTTCTTTTGTGAGCTGGCGCCATCTGGTGGTGAGCCGTTGGTATGACAAGTTATTACCACCAGATGTGAGCTGGCGCCATCTGGTGGTGAGCCGTTGGTATTACAAGTTAAGCATTACAGGTTAAACAGCAATTCTAATGTCATTTTTCACTATTTTCACTGCCATCTTCTTCCCTCTAATTAGAACCCCCAAACATTATATATATTTTTTATCCTAACACCCTAGAGAATAAAATGGCGATCGTTGAAATACTTTCTGTCACGCCATATTTGCGCAGCGGTCTTACAAGCGCACTTTTTTGGGAAAAAATTACACTTTTTTCAATTAAAAAATAAGACAACAGTAAAGTTATCCCCATTTTTTTTTATATTATGAAAGATAATGTTACGCCAAGTAAATTCATACCCAACATGTCACGCTTCAAAATTACGTCCGCTCGTGGAATGCCGACTAACTTTTAGCCTTTAAAATCTTCATAGGCGATGTTTAAAAAAATCTACAAGTTGCTTGTTTTGAGTTACAGAGGAGGTCTAGTGCTAGAATTATTGCTCTCGCTCTACCAATCGCGGCGATACCTCACATGTGTGGTTTGAACACTGTTTACATATGCGGGCGCTGCTCACGTATGTGTTCGCTTCTGCGCGCAAGCTCATCGGGACGGGGTGCGTTTTCTGGCTCCTAACTTTTTTAGCTGGCTCCTAGATTCCAAGCAAATTTGTCAACCCCTGGCGTACAGGGTGCAGTGTGCAGAATGCAGGACAGGGGGTGCAGGGTACCGGAGAAGGGTGTAGGTAGCCACAGGACATGGCATGCAGTGGAAGGGTACAGGGTAGAGCAGGGGTGCCCAACCTTTTGAAGAGCGAGGGCCCCTTAAGCCACTTGGTAACTGGTCGTGGGCCACAATAAACGAGTGGGTGGATGGCATGTCCGTGTCTGCTCTGCATATGCAGAGCGGACATGGACACAGCCCACTATACTTTTTTGGTTTCCGGATCAGATTGGAGGTAGGACATGAGTCGGTTTATGTCTGACACTATTTAGAGGTGAATGGAGGGTCCAATTGGTCGGACTGTCAGATTGGCCGTGTGAAAGGGGCCTAAGGCTGCTTTTACTCTGATGCTCTGCGGTTTACCTGCACCACGGGTGCAAAGCAGTGCAATAGACTTCTATTATATTCTGCAGGTTTGGTGCACTTTCGGGAAAGCTCACCAAACTCTCAGGTAATAACAGAAGTCTATGGCTCAGTGCAGGTAAACAGGGTACCAGAGAGGGATGCAGGACATGTGGTACAGGGTGCACAATGCAGGAGATGGGGAGCAGGATTGTCAGGGAACTCCTGTAAGACGCTTTGCACATAGACGTGCGCAAGCGCACAGCCTTTGCCATAGAATGGCTCACAGGCTCGCACATGCGCGCCAGAGCTCGCAATTGCGGGCACGCATGTGCACAGATACGGGCACGTGCGCACACGTACGAGCCTAATTCAGTTTGGCGCCAGACAGCCTATTTAAAGGGAGTCTGGGCTCTTATGCATTGCTGACTGATCTTCAGCTGTGTTCCTGAACCTTGCTCTGATCCTGTGTGTTTTCCTAGTATTTGACCCGGCTTGCTCTTGACCTTGGCTCTGTGTCCTGTTCCTGTACTTATGTCCATCCCTGACCCGGCTCCGTTCCTGACTCTGTCTATGATTTGGTACCTCTCTGCCCGCTTGCTGACGAACCTGGCTATCCCTGAGACCTCGCTCCTGTCTACGTTCCTGGTTGCTGTTAACCCTCGGTTACCTGCCTGGCTGTTACCTGTTCCTGCTCAGCTCATTACAGTCTGTTCCAGGCCGCTGAACCCTGCCAAGCTGTTCCCTAGGGACCCCCGGCTCCAGGTACTCGTGTCCCTCTTGTCCTTCGGCTTCCTCTGTTTCACCTTCAGCGGAGCCAGGACAGAAGATATAAGAGAGGCCGACCTCATCAAATCAGTCTCCCATCCGATCCCTGACAAGGATACTAGAGAAGGGTGCGGGACATGGGGAGCAGGGGGAAGGGTACAGGGTAGAGAATGCAGAACATGGGGAGCAGGACCTGTGGTACAGAACACAGGACATATGGTGCAGGGTAAAAAGCACAGGACAAGGGGTGCAGGACATGGGGTTCAAGGTGTAGAAAGCAGGACATGGGGTGCCAATTTGCTCAAGTATTCATTTTAAAACCCTTATCCAAGCAAGCAGCCTGGAGGACAGTAAGGGAGGGGGGACGAGCGAGTGCCCCTCCTGAACTGTACCAGGCCACATGCTCTCAACATAGAGAGGGTGACTTGGGGTCCCCCCAAAGCACCTTGTCCCCATGGTAATGGGGACATGGGTCTCATCCCAACAACCCTAGCCTTTGGTTGTGGGGATCTGTGGGCAGGGGGATAATCGGAATCTGGAAGCCCCCATTAACAAGGGGGCCCCCAGATCCTGGCTCCCCCTTATGTGAATGGTACCCCTACCCATTCAGCAAAAAATTGTCAAAAAAGTAAAGATGACAGCAAAAAGTCTTTGAAAATACCTTTATTAAAAAATAAATAAAAAGTATCCCGTGATGTCCAGCCATCGTCAAACTTTTTGTGATGACAGCTGTTATATAGCCAAGGGCGGGGGGCCACTTGGTGATGTAACTGGGTGATCCCTCCCCCTTCTGACATCATGAGGCCTCAGAGAGGGGTGGGTCAACCATTTATGTCACTGGGTGGCCCCGCCCTTGGCTATATAACAGCTGTCGGAAAATTGGTATATATAAAAGTTAAGTAAATATGCAAAACCAATGAAGTAGAATGTGGATGACCACTACAATCAATATATATATATAAATATATGGAAAGTGACATGAATATCACAGGACATCTGATGTTCTAGAAGTCCATATACTATCATATAGAGGCTGATACGATGTGAAAAAAGTCCATAAAGGAGTAGTGAAGAGAAAATAACTTCTGAACAAGGAAAGGTATTTCCACGTGACAACAATGTTGAGTGACAAAACAACATTAGAACCACCACCGGTTGTGTAAAGGCTTTCCGGAGTAAGAGGACTCTAATGGGCTTATGCTCAGTGGCCCGGATTCAGAGAGCAATTGCGCCTGCGTAACCATAGGTTACGCAGTGCAATTGCTGACTTGCTCCGGCGTTACGAATGCTCCTGATTCAGGAACATCGTAACGCCGACTGCAGCCTAAAATCTGGAAAACTAAACGTGGCATAAGGCTCTTATGCCACGCAGATTTTAGGCTGCATTCTTGCGATGCCCGCTAGGGGGCGCTCCCATTGTGATCAGTGTATAGTATGCAAATTGCATACTACCACCGATTCACAATGGTGCGCGAGCCCTGCGTACGCAAGGTACGGAGATTCCGTACGGCGTCTTTAGCGTAAGGCTGCCCCTTCTAATAGTAGGGGCAGCCAATGCTAAAGTATAGCCGTCGTTCCCGCGACGTGAAATTTGAATTTCACGTCGTTTGCGTAAGTGATTCGTGAATGGCGCTGGACGCCATTCACGTTCACTTTGAAGCAAATGACGTCCTTGCGACGTCATTTGCCGCAATGCACGTAATTTAAATGATTCCCGCCCCCTGCGGGATCATTTAAATTGCGCGCGCTTACGCCGGGCAATTTTGCCGGCGCGCCCTCGCAATTTACGGAGCTACTGCTCCGTGAATCGAGGGCAGCGGCGCAAATTTGCGGGGGGCGCAGGGCAAAATCGTTGCCCTGTGCCTCCGTAATTTCTGCGCAAAGCTACCTGAATCCGGGCCAGTGAGTCAACAAGGCTTGTGGTGTAAACACCAATGCATGGAACCTCTACTCTTGTATTTGGGATCAGAGTGGTAGATGGTCTATCCATCCAGGAAACAACACAGAACAGCAATCCTTATGCTGCGTGCAGACGATCGGAAATTCCGACAAGAAAACCATGGATTTTTTCCCGACGGAATTTCGGCTCAAACTTGTCTTGCATACACACGGTCACAGCAAATTCCGACCCTCAAGAATGCGGTGACATACAACACTGTGGCGAGCCGAGAAAAATTAAGTTCAATGCTTCCGAGCATGCGTCGACTTGATTCCGAGCATGCGTAGGATTTTTCTCCGTCGGAATTGCATACAGATGATCGGAATTTCCGACAAGAACTTTTCCTGTTGGAAAATTTTAGAACCAGCTCTCAAATTATTCTTGGTGGAAATTCCAACAGAAAAACTCCATTGGAGCCTACACACGGTCGGAATTTCGCAGCATTAGAAATTAGGGTTGTCCCGATATACTTTTTTAGGACCGAGTACAAGTACCGATACTTTTTTTCCAAGTACTCGCCGATACCGAATACCGATACTTTTTTTTTAAATGTGTCCCCAAATGCAGCCATGTCCCCCATATATCCAGCCATGTCCCCCACATATGCAGCCATGTCCCCCACATATGCAGCCATGTCCCCCACATATGCAGCCATATCCAGCCATGTCCCCCACATATGAAGCCATGTCCCCCCTATATCCAGCCATGTCCCCCCTATATCCAGCCATGTCCCCCATATATCCAGCCATGTCCCCCCATAAATCCAGCCATGTCCCCCCCTATATCCAGCCATGTCCCCCACATATGCAGCCATGTCCCCCCTATATCCAGCCATGTCCCCCCTATATCCAGCCATGTCCCCCCTATATCCAGCCATGTCCCCCCTATATGCAGCCATGTCCCCCCATAAATCCAGCCATGTCCCCCATATATCCAGCCATGTCCCCCCTATATCCAGCCATGTCCCCCATATATCCAGCCATGTCCCCCCATATATCCAGCCATGTCCCCCCATATATCCAGCCATGTCCCCCCATAAATCCAGCCATGTCCCCCCATATATCCAGCCATGTCCCCCCATATATCCAGCCATGTCCCCCATATATCCAGCCATGTCCCCCATATATCCAGCCATGTCCCCCATATGTCCAGCCATGTCCCCCATAAATCCAGCCATGTCCCCCCATATATCCAGCCATGTCCCCCATATATCCAGCCATGTCCCCCATATATCCAGCCATGTCCCCCCTATATCCAGCCATGTCCCCCCTATATCCAGCCATGTCCCCCATATATCCAGCCATGTCCCCCCTATATCCAGCCATGTCCCCCCTATATCCAGCCATGTCCCCCCATATATCCAGCCATGTCCCCCCATATATGCAGCCATGTCCCCCCTATATCCAGCCATGTCCCCCCATATGTCCAGCCATGTCCTCCATATATCCAGTCATGTCCCCCCATATATCCAGCCATGTCCCCCATATATCCAGCCATGTCCCCCATAAATCCAGCCATGTCCCCCCCATACCTAGATGCCGCCGCCGCCCCCGCATGGTTAATCAGCGTGCGGGGAACATTACAGCTTTCATTTGAATAGCTGTAGTGTTCCCCGCTGCGCCGCGTATAGACACTCCCCCTTTCCTCGGGATTGGACAGATCACCCGAGCAAGGGGGAGTGTCTATACGCGGTGGGAAACACTACAGCTATTCAAATGAAAGCTGTAATGTTCCCCGCACGCTGCTTAACCAGGCGGCGGCGTTGTTGCGGTATGCGGCGGCGGCATTCGTTGCGGCTGCGGCGTGGGGGCGAGTATTGGATGAGGCATCTGGGGCATTTGCGGGAGTACAAGTTCTCCCGCAAATACTCGGTATCGGTCCCGATACCGATACTGGTATCGGTATCGGGACAACCCTATTAGAAATCGTCAGCGTGACGTATTAGGTCCTCCCACGCAGTCAAAACTTTTCTGGAGAATACTTTCATCTTTCTTCCCTTTTAGAAGGCCACAATCTATGTTCTGTGATCTACTTCTTGTCCTTTCTCAGACTGCCTAATATAACAGCTGTCAAAGCGAAAAGACAGCAGTCGGCAGGACGCCTCCCATGGAGGTGGAGTTTTTCTGTGTTTTTTTTCTTGCGATTGTCGGATGGATGGACATCACAGGACACTTTTTTTTAATAAAGGAATTGTCAAAAACTGTCTGCTGTCATTTTAACTTTTTTGACACTTTTTTGGTACAATGGTACAATTCACATGGGGGGTGGTAGGACCTAGGGGCCCCCTTGTTAGAGAGGGCTTCCAGATTCCAATAAGCCCCCCGCCCACAGACCCCCACAACCACCGGGCAAGGGTTGTGGGGATAAAGCCCTTGTCCCCATCAACATGGGGAAAAGGTGCTTTAGGGGGGTCTCAAAGCACCCTCCCCATGTTGAGGGCATGTGGCCGGGTATGGTTCAGTTTTGGGGCATTCCCCCCCCTTTTTTCCTGCAGCCTGCCAGGTTGCATGCTCGCATAAGGGTCCGGTATGGATTTTGGGGGGGACCCACACCATTTTTTTAATTTGGCGCAGGGCTCCCCCTATAAAATCCATACCAGACCTGAAGGGCCTGGTATAGATTTTGGGGGACCCCCTCACCATTTTTTTTATTTTGGCATTAAGTTCCTCTTAATATCTATACCAGACCCATGCAGTTATTTTTTCAATGATTTTTATGTATATTGCCGGTAGGGCTGCAACTAACGATTATTTTCATAATCGATTAGTTGGCCGATTATTGTTTCGATTAATCGAATAATTACGTTTAAAAAAAAGAAAAAAAGTAATTTTGCAGTGATTTGCATTTTTTTTGCTAATTTGTTGTTGGGCAGATTAAAAAACACAAATTGCCACAAAAACACATTACATGCTTTTCTTCAGCTTCTCCATTGAAGTATATTGAACCAAAAAAACGAAATAGCACCATTTTGCGTTAAAAGTCCCCACCCCTTTCCAAATACGCAGCAGCTGAAAAAAAATCCTGGATGTGAACGTGTCCCATAGGAAAACATGTAACTGAACTGTAGTGTGTTTCTGCAAAAAGCACCAAAAAACAGAGATGTGACCCCGGCCTGAGATGTTTAGTAACATAATGGGGTTAAAAAAACTAAAATTAGTACAAAAAGAGCAAATAATCGCTACTGTAAGGGGTTCATTGTTTTACTGTGGGACAGCGAAAGTAATATTTACAGTAGCGATTTACTCTTTTTGTACTATAAAGGGCCAATTTTTTTTTTAACCCCATTATGTTACTGGCCGATTAATCGATTATGAAAATGGTAATCGATTAATTTCATAATCGATTAGTTGTCGATTAATCGATTAGTTGTTTCGGCCCTAATTGCCGGTGTCTTGTCACATTCGGCTCCCCATCACAGATTGCTCCGGAAGTGACTTTCCATCGCCGCCATCTTGCTCCACCCCACACTCCTGCACAGTAATGATTGAGTGAGAAGGGGGCAAGCGGACATCTTGTTACACCCACCAGAGTTTTAGATTTCACCGTTATTTTCAACATAAAACTGAGCTTATATGCTTAAATACAGTATTTATCATTACTGTGCAGGAGTGTGAGGTGTAGCAAGATGGCGAAGACGGAACATCACTTCCGGAGCAATCTGTGATGGGGAGCCGAATGTGACAAGACACCGGGATCCGACAATACATTACAGCCACCAGCAATTTTAAATGACATTTTTTCCTTTAGAAATGTCATCTTGCTGCAGGGCTGTTATAAACACGGAAAAGATGCGCTATTTTACAGGCAGACTAGGGCGATCCCCCCCCAGGCACTGTATAAAGGAATATTTCACTTTTATTGTTTCACGTTAAGCATTATTAAAAGCACTGCTCCCGAAAAAATGGCAATAAAAAAAACATTTGCATTGATACATGTCCCCTGGGACAGGACCCGGGTCCCCAAACACTTTTTATGATAATACCTTGCATATAAGCCTTTAAAATTGGCACTTTAGATTTTTCATGTTCGTGTCCCATAGACTAACAGTGTTCACACAAATTTCGAACTCGGGGGGTGTTCAGCTCATCCCTAGTAGAGACATACCCAACAAGACTTGCAGCTGTAATTGCAGTGAAAGGGGGTTCTACAAAGTATTGACTCGGGGGGCGCCATACAAATGTACCCCCCACACTTTTTTCACATATTTACTGTATTTGTAAAAAAAATTAAATAAAACCATCTATCATTTTCCTTCCACTTCACAATTATGTGCCACTTTGTGTTGGTCTATCACATAAAATATGGAATTTCAAGGGGTATGAATACTTTTTCAAGGCACTGTACAATGCAATGAGTATAAATAAGAGTTTAGTGCAAGTAAAAGAGAGTGATAAGACATAAAAAGAGAGATTAGAAAGATGTGACTTACCATGGCGGTGTAGACATGTGCTTCTGCTGTAGGAAGAAGAAAGAAATGAGGAGAGAGAGAGAGAGAGACAGAGAGAGAGGGGGAGAGCACCTGTTCAATGATGTCACAGAGTCTATTAATACATCCTAGTGTGTGTGTATATGTTAGTGTGTGTATATGTTGGTGTGTGTGTATATATTAGTTTGTGTGTGTATGTTAGTGTGTGTGTATTAAGTGTGTGTGTGTGTATATTAGTCTGTATATGTTTGTGTGTGTGTATTATTTAGGGTGTGGGTGTGTATTAGTGTGTGTATATGTTAATGTGTGTGTATATTAGTGTGTATTTAGTGTGTGTGTGTATGTTAGTGTGTGTGTATATGTTAGTGTGTGTGTATATGTTAGTGTGTGTGTATATGTTAGTGTGTGTGTATATGTTAGTGTGTGTATATATATATATTTAGTGTGTGTGTATATTAGTGTGTATATGGTAGTGTGTGTGTATTTGTTAGTGTGTGTGTATATTTAGTGTGTATATGTTAATGTGTGTGTATATTTAGTGTGTATATGTTAATGTGTGTGTATATTTAGGGCCAGATTCACATAGAAGTGCGGCGGCGTAACGTATCGTAGATACGTTACACCGCCGCAAGTTTTCATCGCAAGTGCCTGATTCACAAAGCACTTGCAATGAAAACCTACGCTGGCAGCCTCCGTCGTAAGCCCGCGTAATTTAAATGGGCAGTTGCCATTTAATTTAGGCGCGCTCCCGCGCCGGACCTGCTGCGCATGCTCCGTTTCGAAATTCCCGCCGTGCTTTGCGCGCAGTGACGTAATTTTTTCGAACGGCGACGCGCGTAGCGTAATTCCGTATTCCCGGGCGGCTTACGCAAACGACGTTTGCAACGTAATTTCACGCAAAGCACGGTGGGAAATTTCAAAACGAAGCATGCACAGTACGTTCAGCGCGGGAACGCGCCTAATTTAAATGATACATGTCCCATTTGAATTAGGCGGGCTTGCGCCGGACGGAATTACGTTACGCCGCTGCAAGTTTACATCCAAGAGCTTTGTGAATCAAGCACTTGCCCGTAAAACTTGCGGCAGTGTAACTTAAATGTGATACGTTACGCCGCCGCGGAGTAACGCAATTCTACCTGGCCCATTGTGTGTATATGTTAGTGTGTGTATATTTAGTGTGTGTGTATATATTAATGTGTATATGTCAGTGTGTGTATATAAATAGCCAGATTCATAGGGAGATACGCCTAAATTAGGCTAAGATACGAGCAGCGTAAGTCTCCTACGCCGTCGTATCTTAAAGTGTAATTTTTAGAATGGCTGCTAGGTGTCGCTTCCGTTGAGTTCGGCGTAGAATATGTAATGTTAAGTATGGCCGTTGTTCCTGCGTCGAAATGTGAAAATTTTAAGTCGTTTGCGTAAGTCGTCCGTGAATAGGGCTGGACGTAATTTACGTCCACGTCGAAACCAATACGTCCTTGCGGCGTACGGCGCTCTAAAGGGGAAGTTCTATTCGCCTTTGGGCTGCTTTTAGCGGATTCCTTGTTAGTAAAAGACGATTTGCGCTTTTTTGTCTGTTACAGCGTGATGAATGTGCTTACTCCATTATGAATGGTAGTTTTACCAGAACGAGCGCTCCCGTCTCATAACTTGCTTCTGAGCATGCGTGGGTTTAAAACGTTGTTTTTTGCCAACACACAATCATTTTTTACATGATGCAAAAAAGGCAGCATTTTCAAAAAAAAAATGTGTCGTTTTTCAGAACATGAAAAACGATGTGAAGCCCACACACGATCGTTTTAAATTACGTTTTTAACAACGTTGTTTTTTTTCATGCCGTAAAAATGATCGTGTGTATGCGGCATGATTCTTGGTGTCAGAGACTCTCCTCCTATCAGATGGTAAATGTTGTACACACTTCACTTGCACAGCTTTGGAGTCGGGAACTTTGTACAGCTGTTCTCTGTCTCTCCTCCTCTCTGCCATGGACAGCTGCTGCTTTACACCCCCCCCATCCCCCGTCTTATTTCCTCTCTGCGCCCCTCCCCCTCCCCCCACACCTGTCACCAAATGTCATGCTAGTCTGGGAAAACAGAGAGGATGGGACTGGCAGAGAGATCAGATTCCACGGCTGGCAGAGGGAAATGATAGAGACACTGATAGGATCAGGACATTTAGTAACATCTCTCGTGTAGCGCCTGGTCACTTCCAAGTACCGGTGATATTGGAATTTAGAGGGAGATCGGAGTGCTAATGACTCTGATCCGAATTACAATGTTCAGGGTCTCTGTCTCAGCTTGGCTGTGCTGTGGGCTCATTCTGTTGTTGTTGGGGTGTTTTCCCACCCCAGGACGATAGGTGGCAGCAGTGAAGTCGAGACTTGGGTGCTCTTTCCCAGCAGCCAATCAGGAGGGAGTTTCCTCCCTGTGCATGCTGGGAGAGGGTATTTATGGGGCAGACGCCATTGGTTCTGGGTCTTCTTCCAGTGTGGCACCCACCTTTAGGGTGACCACTTCATGGCACCCGGCCTTATGGCCTACCTGGCCGGGGCGTGCGTGCCACGGGGTGTTTCTGGTTTCGGGACCATGTTGGTCCAGAACCTTTGAGCTGTGGCTGGAGCCCAGTGGTCGACTGGGTTCCCATTTCTGAAGATCCCAAGCGGTATAGCTGTTCGGTGGGGAGTCCATCTGAGGAGAGCCAATGAGAGGCTGGTGATCCAAAAGGATCTCAACAAACCACCGGGGATCAAGGTAGCCGGACACTGAAGGATTGATCACCTGTCAGTCAGTACCTGGGTGATGTTAAGAAGGAGATCCAGGTGTAATTCTTTCAAGGAGGATCATCTCTGTAAGCATGTGCAAGAGGGAAAATGTTGTTTAGTTTCGTTTTAATTAGTTATTTAATTAATTTTGTTAAGTTAGATTTGTTACATGTGTTAAATTTGTTTTCGGAATTCGTTCATTTTCGACCGAATTTTGAAAAATCCGGCCAAATTCTAAAATATTTCGACCGGATTAGAAAACAAATTCTATTCGAATCGAATTCAAAAACAAATTAGATTCGAAAACAAATTCGAATTAAAATTGAAAGCAAATTTGAATCAAAATCTAAAAAATATAAATCGATTTCTAAAAAAGAATACAATAAAATAGAATATAAAATAATAAAACAATAGAATGAAAATCAAAGAATAGTAAAGAACAGGATGGGATTTAATAGAATGTAATCAAATACAATAGAATATGACTTGGCTTCCATTTTCTGAAATTCGAAATTCATATAGAATGAACTCAAATTCCAATAGAAAAATATTAGAATAGATCAACAGCATGACAGTTCCTCTTGATGGAGAGACTGTCAACTCAAGGATCAGAATATGTTACCTTACCAACACAACATAGCACAAAGAAGCATAGAGCTGGAAACGTGATTCTATGCAAGGTAGATTAGTTGGTCACTGCTGAGCTGCATCCCGATGCCCGGGACCCCTCCCATTTGCCATCTCTGATCCTGGAGACAACAGGGACCTCTCTGATCCTCCGCCTGTTTCATGACCATCTGTAATTGTCTCCAGTGTGAGTAATCTACCCTGCTGCCATGTTACTCAAGCCCTGGAAATGATAACTGCCCTTTAAACTGTTGAGGAGTGTATGTGTATTCTGGTCACCGGTGGATCCAGGGGGGGGGGGCAACAGGGCAATTGCGCTCCCCCTCTCTCCTGCGTGTATGACACCGGGCATCTCTGGCTGTGTGTGAGAGCTGGGTCTGTGTTCGGCTATGCTGCCTGTGCTAGACCTGCTCGTGTGATAGTAGATGGAGATGGAACACTGATTGAATCAGTGTTTTGTCTATCACACAAGCCCGTCTAGGGGGGGACCTTGCTAGAGCACACTGCCCTGCCGAACACAGACCTACAGCTCCTGTTTGTTCCATGACACACGTCGGGAGAGGAGATACCTGCTGTGTGTGATCGAGGCAATGCCATGGTGAGTGCCATGCACAGTGGGGCTTCATTCATATACAAAAGTGGGGCTGCATTCATATACAAAGGGGGGCTGCATTAATATACAAAAGTGGGGCTGCATTAATATACAAAAGTGGGGCTGCATTTATAGACAAAAGTGGGACTGCATTCATAGACAAAAGTGGCACTGCATTCATAGACAAAAGTGGGACTGCATTTATATACAAAAGTGGGGCTGCATTTATATACAAAAGTGGGGCTGCATTTATATACAAAAGTGGGGCTGCATTAATATACAACAGTGGGGCTGCATTTATATACAAAAGTGGGGCTGCATTCATATACAAAGTGGGGCTTCATTCATATACAAAGTGGGGCTGCATTCATATAAAAGTGGGGCTGCATTCATATACAAAAGTGAGGCTGCATTCATATACAAAAGTGGGACTGCATTCATAGACAAAAGTGGGACTGCATTCATAGACAAAAGTGGGGCTGAATTTATATACAAAAGTGGGGCTGAATTTATATACAAAAGTGGGACTGAATTTATATACAAAAGTGGGACTGAATTTATATACAAAAGTGGGGTTGCATTTATATACAAAAGTGGGACTGCATTAGTATACAAAAGTGGGGCTGCGTTCATATATACAGTGGGGCTGCAATCCTATGTACAGTGAGGCTGCAATGATGGGCACTGACGAGGCTGTATTGATCTCTTGTACCATGTCTTCAGTCTCTGACCATCTCTTGTACCATGTCTCCAGTCTCTGACCATCCCTTGTACCATGACCATCCCTTGTACCACGTCTGCAGTCTCTGACCATCCCTTGTACCATGTCTACAGTCTCTGACCATCCCTTGTACCATGTCTTCAGTCTCTGACCATCCCTTGTACCATGTCTGCAGTCTCTGACCATCTCTTATACCATGTCTGCAGTCTCTGACCATCTCTTGTACCATGTCTGCAGTCTCTGACCATCTCTTGTACCATGTCTGCAGTCTCTGATCATCTCTTGTACCATGTCTGCGGTCTCTGACCATCTCTTGTACCATGTCTGCAGTCTCTGACCATCCCTTGTACCACGTCTGCAGTCTCTGACCATCTCCTGTATCCTCTGACCATCTCTTGTACCACGTCTGCAGTCTCTGACCATCTCTTGTACCATGTCTACAGTCTCTGACCATCTCTTGCACCATGTCTGCAGTCTCTGACCATCCCTTGTACCACGTCTGCAGTCTCTGACCATCTCCTGTATCCTCTGACCATCTCTTGTACCACGTCTGCAGTCTCTGACCATCTCTTGTACCACGTCTGCAGTCTCTGACCATCTCTTGTACCACGTCTGCAGTGCCTGACAATCGTCTACAAACTATGGGATAGATTTATGGCATTTATATTTAAATATTTTTTACTAGTAATGGCGGCGATCATTGATTTTTTAGCGGTACTGCAACATTGCAGTGGACACACCGGACACCTAATTGAGTTCTGTAAGCAACACCTTATTTTCTGGCAGTGCCCCTCCCGAGACTAGACTCTGGATCCGCCCTTGATTCTGGTGGGGGGATAGCTGAACGGCGTGACTGGACACAATATGAATATACATGGGATTACCCTTTGAACATTGAAATAGTGTAGAGAGAAATCTCTTAAAGTTCAGCCTGATGGTTAAATGTAAGTTAGTAACAATAAATGGACTAGTTCATTTACATACAGTACATCACCTAATGAACCTAACAAGGAAAGCAAAATTCAAGAAAACAATTATTTCTGAACACATTTTTTTTTATTTAAAACAAAGTAAAAAAAATAAACAAAAAAAATAAATTATGAACTTGGATTCCCCTCCAATCTGTTTACCAGTCGCTCCAGGGTCCTGGTTGTGTCTGTCATGTGGCGCTCCAGGGTCCTGGTTGTGTCTGTCATGTGGCGCTCCAGGGTCCTGGTTGTGTCTGTCATGTGGCGCTCCAGGGTCCTGGTTGTGTCTGTCATGTGGCGCTCCAGGGTCCTGGTTGTGTCTGTCATGTGGCGCTCCAGGGTCCTGGTTGTGTCTGTCATGTGGCGCTCCAGGGTCCTGGTTGTGTCTGTCATGTGGCGCTCCAGGGTCCTGGTTGTGTCTGTCATGTGGTGCTCCAGGGTCCTGGTTGTGTCTGTCATGTGGCGCTCCAGGGTCCTGGTTGTGTCTGTCATGTGGCGCTCCAGGGTCCTGGTTGTGTCTGTCATGTGGCGCTCCAGGGTCCTGGTTGTGTCTGTCATGTGGCGCTCCAGGGTCCTGGTTGTGTCTGTCATGTGGCGCTCCAGGGTCCTGGTTGTGTCTGTCATGTGGCGCTCCAGGGTCCTGGTTGTGTCTGTCATGTGGCGCTCCAGGGTCCTGGTTGTGGCTGTCATGTGGCGATCCAGGGTCCTGGTTGTGGCTGTCATGTGGCGCTCCAGGGTCCTGGTTGTGTCTGTCATGTGGCGCTCCAGGGTCCTGGTTGTGGCTGTCATGTGGCGCTCTAGGGACCTGGTCATGGCAGCAAACTGGTCACACATCATTTTTCGGGTTGCCCGTTGGTACCTCCCCAGAGCCATATACTGACGCATGTGGCGGCGATTGTGGAGGGCCAAAGAGTGAGATAGCCTCCGAATCTGTCTCTCTTGGCACTCCACAATGCGCCGCAGATACTCACATGGTTTTGGAGAGTGGGCGTGTCCTGGACCAGTCTGCTGCCTTGGGGAGGATGCGCCAGTGGGTAATATGTCCAGGTGGGAGGGTAGTGAGGCTGAGCGGTGGAGGAGATGATGCGCCGGAGAAACTGCTGGGGAGGAAGGATGGTGATCTGAACAAGACGCGTGCAGGTCCAGGCCTTCGTCCACTGCGTGGAGGTCAAGTATGTATTCATGTTGATCTGTGAAGAAAAGAAAATACATTAGATAGATAATACAATATAAATACACATGGCTTCTTCACCCTAACATTATATAAAGGCAATTATCTCCCAGCCCTTGTAGACAATCATGTAACCTCTTGAGATGTTTTCACTTACATACCAGTTTTCCATTTTTGATATTCAGTGAGATGCACCTAATCAATTTGTGTGTAGGACATAGTGGTGTCCGTGTCAATTCGCTGCATCATCCCAAGTTTGCAGAGCTGTGCAGGAAGGTGTAGTACTTTACTGTACTCTGACCAGGGCGGAGCTGAGTGTCCTCCCCAGGCCGGGCGGCCAGAATACAAAGGGATTCCCCTCTACACATCAAGCATTGTAAAGGGGAATCTCCACAAGATTTTATCCGCTTGGTGGCATGGCGCATCCACTTGGTCCCTGGAGAAAATCTAAAGGTGTAATAGACACCTAAGTGCTGACCGACCACCACTAACTAATCTACCTCATCATGACTGACTGACTGTCGCAAATATGGAAGATCAGTTGCACTTGCAAGTAGAAAAACATATTAGCTATACCAGCTATTAACATTACACACACCAAAGAGAAGCCATTCAAGCCATTGCATTAGGGATGACCTAATAAAAAGTTGTTTAATAAAATATTGCCGGCTACTACATTTTAAAGTTGATAATTTTGTATGGCCACTTGGCCACTGATTGAATAAGCCCCACACCTGTTCTAGGCTAGGTAGGTTACTCACTCCTGGTCTAGGCTAGGTAGGTTACTCACTCCAGGTCTAGGCTAGGAGGTATAAAAGAGAATTTACAATTACTGAGCCTTCCATATCCTGGCAGCTGGTGCTTCATCTGCTCCCCTCTGATACTGCAGTGGTGGTCTGGTCTCTCCCTGAGCTTTTAAGACCTATGCAGGTCTTAATAATAATAACTTCAGAAGCCCTAGACCAGGGGTGTCAAACTGGCGGCCCTCCAGCTGTTGCAAAACTACAAGTCCCATGAGGCATTGCAAGGCTAACAGTTACAAGCATGACTCTCACAGGCAGAGGCATGATGGGACTTGTAGTTTCGGAACAGCTGGAGGGCCGCCAGTTTGACACCCCAGCCCTAGACCATTTAAGTGGAGTTGAGAAAGGGTGCATGAAAATGTGTACGACCAGTGACCACTGGGGATCCAAGGATCAGTATGTCTAAAACTTCTCAAACAAAACCACTAGACAAAATTGAGCAGTTAAATAAGAACTCCAGGATACATGTAAAATAAAAATATATCACTAAACTAAACAGCCTTCCCTATGTGCATTGCAAAACAATACACGGCGGAGTCTGAACTAGAGCCTAAAGACTCAGACTTTTTATAGATATTTGACTGCACAAAGATCTACGAGGTCACAAGGTCATTTACAATTTTTTGCTTTAGATCAGGGGTCTCCAAACTTTTTTAAAAAAAGGGCATCTGTAAGGATAAATATGGCCTAAGGGTTGGTGGGCACTGGGGCAATAGAAGGTGTAATGCCCCTCTTAGTAGGAGGAATAATATCCCATCAGTGGAGGAAATAGTGCCCCATTGTTGGTGCCAGTGGAAGTAATAGTGTCCAAGGGATGGATAAAGGCTAGCAAGGGGCCACATCTAGCCCTCGGGCCACAGTTTGGAGACCCCTGCTTTAGAGATGCCAAAGGTGAGGCACCAGACATCATGAGGAAAGTGTTAATGCATGCATCAGGGGCATGCCAGAGATTGAACATGTCCAGGGACTGCCAGCCAATAGCTGGAGATTATTGTCTGACACACCCCCTCCGGCCAGCTGTGTTATTCACGATGACAGTGATTGGCTCAGACTGGGAATCTGAACTGCAGCAAGAAGGTGGCGTGATCAGGGAAGTGACGTTGAGGGTTTAACAAGCACAGGTAATGCCAACAGGAAGACTGGAATCAGCTGCAGAGGGGGACTAATAAATAATTAATAATGGCAGCTCAACCGAAGCTTTGGCGAAGAAATCACAACCATTTCTAGACAAGGTATGCCGTCAGCATTTCATATTTAAAATACTATATTTGCCTGGAAAATACAAAAACAAGTTATACTACTTACCCCCTGGACCTGACACGCCTGGCTGTTGGACACCATCTTGAGTATCCCCAGCAGCCTCTCCAGGGCAGATCTCCTCCACCTCCTGCTCAGCCTCAGTAGCTGTTGATTATGAATAATATAGAAAAGAACTTTACAATCTGCAGTGTACAACAATCCCACACATAGTACAAGAACATTGAAAGATGTACGGTATGATCAATGATCATCACTCCGCAGCTGATACCAGCAAGATTATACGAATTTACATGTGGGCGTTGCCGCCTCAGCCTCCTCCTCCTGCGTCTCCCCCTCTGACTGGATGGCACCTATTTATTTAATAAAGGAGAAATGTTGAACGTTACAATGTTCAATCTTCAAAGAAACAATAATACTGTATAAAATGTATTATATTATCTCTATTACCATGGGCAATACAGGTCAGTGGTCACTAATGTTTATCTACAAGGCATTCACCATTTAGAAAAAATCAGTTAAAAAAAAAAAGGTACTTACCTGTCCTGGTTCCAGCGACCACCACTGAAAAGGCGCCTCAGTTCAGACCGCAACGTTTTGTCAAATTGCGTAAGTTACACGTTATCTGACAGAGCGTCGCAGAGGCTCTACCTGAGGCTGTCAGTGCTTGGGCGAGAAGCAATGGACACTGAAATTGACAACGGAAGGCTGGACAAATGGAAAAGGACCCACTGTATAGTCAGTCGCTAGTACCAGTGGTGGCCCATCCATAGGGGGCACCCGGGCGCTGCCCCCCCCCCTCCTGTAGTCCAAAAAAAAAACGGGCCCTTTAAGAATGTTTATTTTCCTTAAAATGTATTTTTTACTTATACTAACTGCAGTGATGGCGGTCCGTCTATTGCATGAATGTATGGTATTGTTGCCAGCTGCCGCTGGTCAATTCAGATGGCCGGACCTTGGGCATCGGCTACCTGAATAACGGTAGCTGGTTGGCTGTGTGGAAGTGCCTATCAGAGCACAGCGTCAACAATGGGCACAGAGGCGACAAAGGGCACAGTGGCATCAATGGGTACAGTGGTGACAATGAGCACAGTGGCGACAATTAAAGGGCACAGTGACATGCACAGTGGCAACAATGGGCACAGTGGTGACAATGGGCACAGTGGCAACAATTAAAGGGCACAGTGACATGCACAGTGGCAACAATGGGCACAGTGGTGACAATGGGCACAGTGGCAACAACAATTAAAGTGCACAGTGACATGCACAGTGGCAACAATGGGCACAGTGGCAACAACAATTAAAGTGCACAGTGGCAACAATGGGCACAGTGACTGCGTTTGATGGCATGGCACAGTGGTGATAATTGATGGCACAGTGGCTGCATTTGATAGGCATTTTTTGTTTGTTTGCGCCCCCCAAAAAAGTTGAGCACCAGCCGCCACTGACGACTAGTACACTACTAGTACACTACTTACTGCTTGATGATGAAGTGGAGGACTCCTGCTCCTCCGCCCTCCGCTCAAACACAACATGGTAAATGTCCGATGCTTGACAAAAAAAATGTCCTGCGCACAATGCACTCCTGAGACCAACCTTGATGAGCCTGCAGCTGGGTGATCTCATCCTCCCCTATCCCAGCTAATAGCTCTGCCTCATGTGGGGGGAGAGACACCTGCTTTCATCGGCGCCCCGGCTGCCTGCGTTTGCGCACAATGGAACTGCAAAACAAAAAGAGAAGAGACACGGGTTCCATAATTAAACTACAATTGTAATCTGAAAATGACATCAACACAGGAAACAAATGTAGAATGAAACAATGCAAATGGAATTTTTGGATTAGGCGCACTTTTTCATGTAGCACAAGATTTGCAAAAAAAGCTCCATATGTGGTGGGAAAAAGGGCGTGAATTTGATTTGGGTATTACATCACAGGAGCGTGCAATTGTGTCAGTTAAAGCTGCAGCACGCTAAATATAAATACAAGAAGGTGGCCTGGTCAGAAAGGGGGCGTAATCTACAGGTGGTCAAGTGTAACTTTAAAGCACTTACTGCTCAGATTAGTGATAAACTAAGAACAAATAAAATAACTGTCATGAAAATATTCCTCTTACAATGATCGTGGCGAATATATTTAACCACTAGCGCCTGCACTATTGTCAAATGACAGCTACAGCACAGACCCCAATTGCCAGGAGGATATCAATATATGTCCTCCCCTTTGCGTGCGCCCCAAGTGCCCCCTGAAGGGCGCGCTGTGATCACTGGTCCGAGTAAGGGGCCCGGTCCATGTGATCAGCTATCAGCCAATGACAGCTGATCACATGATCAAAACAAAGCTTGGTAATCTTTTTTTTTTCTCCTCGCGGTCACAGCATGAGGAAAAAAAAAGCGCTCACTGGCTGTTGAGTAAGGGACATCGATCCCCAGTGGAAGAGGCAATTCTGCCTCAGTGGACACAAGTACCACCTGCCAGTGCCCCCTGCCAATGCCCACAGTGACCACCAGTGCCACCTGTCAGTGCTATACTACCACCTATCAATGCCAATCACTGCCACCTAGCAATGCCCACCAGTGGTGCCAGTCAGTGCCTCATCAGTGCCACCTAGCAGTGCGCATCATTGTCACCCATCACTGACACCTATCAGTGCCACCTATTAGTGCCAATTCTCAGTGCCCACCAGTTCCACCTATCAATGCCCTTCAGTGCCACCTCTGAGTGCCCACCAGTGCCGCCTTATTGGTGCCCACCAGTGCCGCCTTACCAGTGCCCAATCAGTGCAGTCCATCAGTGCCGCCTTATCGGTGCCCATCAGTGCAGCCCATGGGTGCCCATCAGTGCCACCTATCGGTGCCAATTGGTGCAGCCTTATCAGCGTACATCAATGAAGTGATCAAATACCACCAAAAGACAGCTCTATTTGTGGGGGAAAAAAGGTCTTCAATTTTGTTTTGGAGACACACGCAATTTTCAGTTAAAGCGACGCAGTGCCAAAACGCATAAAAGTGGCACGGTCATTTGGCAGCCAAATCCTCTGGGGCTGAACTGGTTAAAATGTAAAAAAATAAATCAGACACGTTACTTACCGTTTTATGACACTGAATTTTTTTTACGACAGGCAGTCGGGTCACGCCGATGGCGATACATCGCCTCTACTTTTTTGGAGATCTCCTCCCACTTCTTCAACTTCCACTCCGGACTGGTCTCCCTGGAGCGGGGGCCACACAGCTGCATCCAGCAAGGAAACGTTTCCTTTACAAGGACCTGGAACTCAATATGAGTCCATGTAATGTTACGCTTCCTGCTGGTTGCAGAATGTGCCCCCCTCCTGCGCCGCTTTTTGGGTGATGGAGGGGCTGGGGAATCTGCTGCAGTACTAGGCCCAGGAACCTCCATGGGGTCTAAATGGCTCATATCATCGCATGCCGCCATATTGGACATGTTGGAGCCGGAGATGGAGAAACGAATGTGAAACTAAGTCGGCTAGGTTAGGAATTGAACGACGAAGATTCGACAAAGCATCGAAAATCGCTGAATCTGTCATTGAAGGCTTATGGTGTATATCGAAAGTGCTAAGCAAATTCGACGGAGAAGATACACTCGTACATTTTTAATTCTCCGCCCATAGGCTATAGAAAAATTCTAATGCTGGTTGACTACTAATAATAAATAATAATAATATAATTATTATTTATTATTATTATTACTAGTCATACAACATTAGAATTCTTGTAGGCAGAATATTCGACCGGAAATGTACGATTCGGCGTAAAATTTCGATGTTCCGTAGAATATTTTTTGACCATTCGACAGAAACCAAGTATAATATCTGGATTTTCGGACGAAAGCTATTCCCAACGAAAAACGAAATAAATCAAAACGACTTCGGGAGTAACTAAATAAATTTATTTTTCGGACGAAAACGAAATTACGAAACAAAATATTTCAGTGTGCACATTTAAATAGGCACATGTATGAGCTTTAAATATTGATAAAACAATGTTTTTTAATAATTAGGTTAATGTATATTGTTTGGTGGGAATGTAACTTTATTATTTTATTAATATGTGGTGTATAATGTGTGCTGATTCGTGTTCAACTTTTTCTGTATTTTTCACGTCCTCATACTGTAATCCCGCTACATCACGCGGGATTACAGTGAGAAAAGCAGTTCTCAGGAGTTTCCAGCCGTTTGTAGATCGCTCTTCATCTCAACATGAGAATCGATCTACAAAGCTTCATAAACAGGCACTCAGAGGAGAGCGATCTCCCCTGAGAATGCCTGAGAACTGAATAGCGGTATTTTACCGCACTTTCATAAAAGGACACCTATGAGACGTTTCTCTGGGCTGCAGTTCCTCTGATCTCCACAAGATGGTGATCTCACTTCTACCATAGAGAGAAGAAGTCTCTATGGAAGACAGGAAGTGATGGTCAGGGATAGACAGGAAGTTACGGGTGAGAGGTGAGTCGGGAGGAAGTAGTGAGGAGACATCTTTGGAATCGGCAGCAGAGGAGGTAATAAGATCTTATCTTCTATTTACACCCAGTAACCCCCGTCATGTCCGTCCTCTTCCTCCATAGTCACTGTGACGTCTTTTATCTCCAGCAGATGATAATACACACATATATAGTGTGGAGACTTAGATTAACCCCTTCAGGGTCACAACATTCCCCCACTTACAAGGCCGGAACATTCTCTTCATTTCAGTTTATACTAACAGATTATACGATAATACGGGTTGGGTTTTTTTTTTTTTTAGAGGTGGACTTATGATACTTGTTTTTGATTTTATAATCTTTATGGAGGAGGAAATAACTATTCCTGATGCATAGTTGCCAACATTTGAAAAAAAAGTCCAGGGACACTTTGCAGCACAGCTATTAATTAATTACCACACTCACTTCCCCGAAGCTCCACCCACTCCACATAATCTTCGCCTACTTATCAGATTATAGCAGGGGTCTCAAACTCAAATTACCTGAGGGTTACAAGAAAAGTTTTCATATGCCATGGGGGGCCGCATGCAAACTTTCAAACTTAAAAAACAACAGTACTGGTGTCAGCGAACGCATTATTACCACCAGCGCTGCTGTAAGCGGCCGCATTTTTACCCCCAGCACTGGTGTCAGTGGATGCATTATTAACCCTGACCACTACACTGCACACCGACCACTGCACTACACGATGACCACTACACTGCACACTGACCACTACACACTGACCACTCACCATCAGGGCACAGCACATTAGGTCACAGAGCCCAGCACATTAGGGTACAGGGCACAGCGCACATCAGGGCACAGGACACGGCACGACAGGGCACAGGACCCGGCACATCAGGGTACAGAGCCCGGCACATCAGGGTACAGAGCCCGGCACATCAGGGTACAGAGTCCAGCACATCAGGGTACAGAGCCCGGCACATCAGGGTACATGGGGCACATCAGAGCACAATCGGGGCACATCAGGGTACATGGGGCGCATCAGAGCTCATCGGAGCACATCAGGGTACATGGGGCACATTCAGGGTACAAACAGGGTACATGAGGGCATGTACATGGGGCACATCGGGGTACATGGGGGGCACAATCGGGGTACAATCAGGGTACATGGGGCACATTAAGGCACATGGGGAACATGAGGTCACAATCGGGGTACATGGGGAACAAACAGAGCACATGGGGCACAATCAGTGTACAGAGACTGCAGACGTGGTACAGGAGATGGTCAGAGAGTGTGCGGACATAATTGGGCTGAAATTGCACAGAATGCACAGCGTGTTCCTGTGTTTTTCAGTGTGAACCTGGACCTGTGACCTGGAACCCACACTTTGCTAACTTGCCTGGAAAGGGGCATTAGTATGGGCACCTGGAGCAATTTGCCACATCTCTTCTGGGATGCCAAGGGCCACCCCCTCTGTGGCAGACAGCAGCTTTAATTTGGGGGGAGGAATATGTGCTAAGGGGGTGGATTTCATATCCAAGCCCCCTTGCAGCATACATCAAAGTGCCCCCTAGAACATATCCTTTCCCCCAAAATTACTCACAGTAAACTGTAACCCGTAGGCATGACCCCCTCCCTCCCCCTCTGGAAGGCTCACTTACTTTGCATCAGGACATGTGTCATCTTGTCAGACGAGCAGCTTTTCTCGGCAGCAGCGTGGTGAGCCTCCTTCTCCTCCCCTCTCCTCCTCTGTGTACACAGGAAACGTCACACAGCAGGAGAAGGAGGGGGGCGGGCTCAGTTCACTCCATCTCACTCTGCAGTGTGTGTCAGGACCAGGCAGCCGGGGACTGCAGGGAGATGTATAAACAAACATACTGCCGCACCTGCCTTCCCCACTAGCCGGGACAAGTCCCGGCAGGCTAAATTAGCCGGGACTAGGTCCTATTTCACGGGACTGTCCCTTTAAAAACGGGACAGTTGGCAAGTATGCTGATG
The DNA here is from genome assembly GCF_905171775.1 of Rana temporaria. Lineage (NCBI taxonomy): Eukaryota > Metazoa > Chordata > Amphibia > Anura > Ranidae > Rana > Rana temporaria. Next base: position 1,452,977 of record NW_024404458.1, on the reverse strand, counting down.
TCTGTGAAGGTTCAACACAAGGGATGTGTCTGGATGGTGACTTTATCTTTATAAGTATCGGGTGATGTCACTGTCTATTTCCCTATGTAGGAGTATTTAGAAGGACACAAGGATCTCTACAAGGACGTCATGATGGACAATCAGCCGCCCCTCACATCACCGGGTAAGAGGAGACTTTATTGTAAAGGAGAGAGCAGTAAGGAGGCTCCACCTAGATCCCCCATCATCTGATAAACACATAGAAACAATGGATTCAGTCAGTGTGTGTGTTTCCTACAGATGGGTCCAGTAATGGGAACCCACCAGAGAGATGTCCCCGTCCTCTGTATTCCCGGGATTCCACACAGGAAGGTCACACCATCCCCCACCATCATCAGGTAGATGAGGAACAATCACTGATAGTATCATTAGGATCTGTACATTATCGGCATTGTTACCATTGATGTCATTTTTATTCTATATTCAGAGTGGAAACCTGAGAGATCCTAAAGTTGAGGTTAAAGAAGAGATAAAAGAGGAGGATGGGGTGATGGAGGAGGAACACACCATCCCCCACCATCATCAGGTAGATGATGAACAATTATTGGTAGTTATGATTTATACACAAACATGTTTATTATAATGAATGTTTTATTATATATTCAGAGTGGAAACCTCGGGGAAGATAATATTGATGTTAAAGAAGAGTATAAAGAGGAGGATGAGGAGTATGGAGTGATGGAGGAGTTTTCAGAAGGACACAAGGATATGATGGAGCCACCTAATACCAGGAACCCACCAGAGAGATGTCCCCGTCCTCTGTATTCCCGGGATTCCACACAGGACGGTCACACCATCCCCCACTGTTACAAGGTCGGTGGGGCGGAGCATCTAGAACATGGACTGGTGGAGATGATGTGTGGATTTTGTATGTAAGTTTATATCTTACAGATGATATTCTCTCTCATTCTCTTGGTTTAGAGTGGAGATCCAATCGATATAGAATTTGAGGTGAAATCAGAAGAAGAAGAGACGTATGTGAGGGATGATCAGCAGTCTATGGAGGAGGATGGAATAACGGGGACATTTATAGAGGAGGACACTCCTACAGAGATTAGCACAGGTGGGTCATTAACACTAAATCCATTCCTCCACCCATACTGCTCACTGATTGGTCCAGAGTAGGGCGGGGACTGGGTGATATCAGCCTGTAATCCCCTGGTCACTTTCCTGATCTGTGTTCCCCATCCTGTATTCCTGTATTTCTCTGGGATAATCTTCCTTCTCTGTGCTGCAGACACAATTTATGTCTCTAGACTGGATTTATGGAGATTCTGGGGTTCAGCTGGCAGCAAAATGTTGATTTTCACCATAGGGTTTACTTGACCTAGACACCTGGGGTATGTACCTTGGGTCTTCTGCCCCATGCCCGGGTCTAGTGAGATCTCTGACAGAACAATTCTCCCGTGTTACTTGCTCTGTTATTTGCTGGCTGTGCCGGGTGGAGGGATATGTCTGTATAGTCTCAGACCCAAGTCACTGAGTGCAGTCTCAGGAGATGGGAGGCAGCGGTGTGGGATCTCTGCATCTTGTCTCCAGTAAACATTTCATCCACCACTGATTACTGAACTTCAATATCATGAGTTCTGACCCCTGCACTATATACTCTATGTTGTACATTACATACTCCTGACCCCTGCACTATATACTCTATGTTGTACATTACATACTCCTGACCCCTGCACTATATACTCTATGTTGTACATTAGGGATGAGCTTCGTATTCGAGTCAAACTCATGTTCGACTCAAACATCGTATGTTAGATTGTTCGTCGAAATACGAACAAAACGGGTCGTTCGCGCCAAATTCGAGTTACGTTTCACAGACCATAATTCACTGCGCCATCGCTGGCTGATGATTGGCCAAGCATGCACTATGACACGCATGCTTGGCCAATCACAGCGCGCAAAAAACACGGAGCCATAATTGGCCAAAGCCAGGGTGGCTTTGGCCAATTATGGCTCAGGGGGTTTAGTACACGCCCCACACTATAAAAGGCCGCCTGCAGGGCGGCCTTGTGTAGTGTGTTGCGGCAGTTAACAGGGAACAGAGAGCGTGTCATTTTTTGCAGGTAGATAGAGCAGGCAGGCTAGTCAGTTAATGTTACAGTGTGTAGAGGATATATATACATCCCAGGTGTTGTACATATATTTATACACTGTATAGTTTAGCTAGATCAGTTCTTCCTAATTTACTAGCAGGCAGGTGATTGTGCTATTTACAGACGTTATCACAGACATACTATAAACACCCAGCAGGTACGATATTTAAAGGAATTTTTCATTTTTTTATTTTTATTTATTTAAGCATCATTAAAATCACTGCTCCTGAAAAAACGACTGTTTTTAAAACTTTTTTTCCATTGATACATGTTCCCTGAGGCAAGACTGGGTTCTCAAAGACGTTTTACGACAATAACTTGCATATTAGGATTTAAAATGAGCACTTTTGAATTCGAACATTCGAGTCCCATAGACGTCAAAGGGGTTCTAAATGTTTGCGCGAACGTTCGGTCCATTCGCAGGTTCTGGTGTGAACCGAACAGGGGGGTGTTCGGCTCATCCCTATTGTACATTACATACTCCTGACCCCTGCATGATTAACTCTATGTTGTACATTATACTCCTGACCCCTGCACTATATACTCTATGTTGTACATTACATAACTCCTGACCCCTGCACTATATACTCTATGTTGTACATTGCATACTCTTTATTATCTCTGAACAAGAACAGTTGGAGAGCCGGTTTAGGGCCAGGACACATTTGAGTAGATGTAATGACAATTGGCAGACTACAAAACTTCTATAGGTAGACTGCTATACAGTGGAAGGCCTCCAGCCGGACACCACTTCTGTATAGGTAGGACCGCTGTCTCCTATGGTAACAAATCTTGTTACAGTCACTAACGCTAGTTCTACATAACTCTTGGTAACACAGAATAGTTCTCTTCTTCTCACACAGTCTCTCACTGCAGATCTTCTCTCCCTGAGCTCCCGGTCTCTCACTAGTAGGGATGAGATTTATGTTCGGGTCGAACATGAGTTCCACTTGAACATAGGCTGTTCACCGTTCATCGAAAGACGAACATTATGGGGCGTTCGCGCCAAATTCGAGCACCGCGTCACGCACCATAATGCACTGCTGTATGATGATTGGCCAAAGCATGCACTATGACCCGCATACTTTGGCCAATCCCAGCACTGTCAGCAAAGAGAGCCATAATTGGCCAAAGGCAGGGTGCAGGGTGCCTTTGGCCAATCATGACTCAGGGGGACTAAGTCCACGCCCCACACTATATAAGGTCGCATGCACGTCGGCCCTGTGTAGTGTGTTGTTGGCGTGGACAGAGACAGAGTGTCATTTAGATTGAGCAGGCAGGTGATTCAGTGAGCTGCAGTGCATTTAGTATAAATATATATATACAGTCTCCTACACACACATATTTATATATATATATCCACTGCATCCAGTGTAGCCAGATCTGACTGCAGGCCGTTCCTGGTGTACTTTTTCTAATATACTTTCAGGCAGGCAGGTGATTCAGTGAGCTGCAGTTCAATAAATTATATATATATATATGAATGAATGAATGAATGAAAAACTTATAAAGCGCGGCGCATGCGAACTGAATCGCTTCTGGGCGCTAGTTGTTCGTGTCTCATGTCATCAAAAGAGCAGAGTTTTGATTCGTCTTCTGAAAGTCAGGTGGTTTTCCTCCAACCGAATGCTGGTTGGTAAAGCGTTCCATAGTCTAGGACCCTGAAAAGCAAACCTTCTTTCTCCTTTGGACTTGTATTTGGTTTTTGGTACCCTGACCAGATTTTGGTCGGTGGATCGCAGAACGCGATTCGAATTGTGAGGTTCTATCTTGTCGCAAAGATATTGCGGAGCCTTCCCATGGATGCACTTATGTGTCAGGCAGAGTGCTTTAAATGCAATTCTGTCTTTTACTGGCAGCCAGTGAAGGGTTCTCAACGAAGGTGAGATTGATTCCCATTTTTTTTTCCCAGTCACAAGTCTGGCGGCCGTATTCTGTACGACTTGCAGACGAGAGATTTGGTACTTTGGGAGTCCGAGGTAAAGGGCATTTGCATAGTCCAGTCTGGAATTCACGATTGTTCCCACCACGACTGCTACGTCTTCTTTGGGGATAAATGGAATAAGTCTGCGTAGTAGGCGCAACAGATGGTGCGCTCCGCTGACTACTGACCCTATTTGTGCGTCCATTGTCATGAAGGTGTCGAAGATGACCCCGAGACTTTTGACTTTGGAGCTAGGGGTGATGATTTGGCCCAGAATGGGCGGGGGTGTCCAGGTTGTTGCCAGTTGACTCTTTCGGCTGGCGTGAAACATAAGGAGTTCTGTTTTTGAACTGTTGAGTTTAAGATAACTCTTAGTCATCCAGTTTTCTATCAAAGAGAGACATTTCTCTAAACTGAGATGATGATCCTTTTTGTTGCAGATGCGAAAATACAGTTGCGTATCGTCTGCATAAGAGTGATAGAGTAGTTCTTGGCTACTGATAATATCAAAGAGAGGGCGAAGATAGATGTTGAAAAGCACCGGTGACAGGGGGGATCCTTGGGGGACTCCACATGACACCGTGCGCTTTTCCGACGTGAAACAACCCAATTTAACTGTTTGTGATCGGTTTTCAAGAAAGGAAGAAAACCATGGTAAATCACCTTCTGCGACTTCTGCTACCTTGGCTAGTCGCATCAGTAACAGTTTGTGGTCTACCGTGTCAAAGGCTGCGCTTAGGTCCAGCAGAACCAGGAGACAAGATTCTCCTTCGTCTGCGGCCTCGAGGGCATCGTCCCATATTTTGAGTAAGGCCGTTTCTGTCCCGTGTCCGGGACGGAAGCCTGATTGTAATGGATCCAGTAGATTGTGGGTATCTAGATGCTGTTGCAGCTGTTGTACCACTACTTTCTCCATTATCTTGGAGAGAACATTAAGGCCTGTTATGGGACGGCGGTGAGTTGGGTCCTTGGGATCCAGGTTAGGTTTTTTCAAGATGGGCTGGATTGTGCCCTCTTTCAACAGGGATGGCACTGTGCCTTCCTTAAATGACTGGTTTATAAGCTGTGTGATGGGTGGTGCCAGGATGTCGGCACATTCCTTCAGCAGTTTGGTGGGGATGATATCATTGGGCGATGTGCTGTTCCGCAAAGCACCAATGATATTTTTTGTGGTATCGATGGAGATCGGTTCCAGAGTGAACTTTGTTGATTGTAGAGCGTTTCTGTGGGTGTTTTGTGGTTGATTGACGGTGGGGTTGAGGGGGGTATTGTTTTGCATGATGCTTTCCCGGATTCTTTCAATTTTGTTGATGAAGAAATCCGATAGTTCATTGCAGAACTCTTGGGTGTCTGAGTTGGGGACTTCAAGACATCCTGGGTTCATGGTCTGGGTGACCATCTATATATATATATATGTATATATATATATACAGTCTCCTACATATATATATCCACTGCATCCAGTCTAGCCAAGCCTATCCTTTTTTTTTCAGCTTTGAGCCATAACAGGCAGAAGAGTTGGTGGAGTGGATAACAAAGCCGTCCTTATCCTCTGTCACCCCGGCTCAGAGTAGTTTGCCTGCCAATGCAGCTGCCACAGTGGCCTATTCCATCGGCTCCATGTCATCAGTCACTCCTTCCCTAGCCCCACCATCGTGCACAGAGGAGTCCCCCGAACTGTTCGACCACAGTGTCGGGTACATGCTGCAGGAGAATGAGCAGCGTTTTGAAGGCTCTGATGATGGGACCCAGGTTGAGGAAGGGAGTAACGTGAGCCTAGAGAGAGGGGGTGCCCAAGAAGGACAAGAAACTGGCAGTCATGTTCCCCCGGCTGTAGCATACTGCCAAGTTTGCTCCAGTGAGGAGGAGGGAGAGGATGATGGGGTCACTGACTCTACTTGGGTGCCTGATAGAAGAGAGGAGGAGGAGGAACATCTCCAATGAGGCAGAATGCCTTCCAGGGGGCAGCTTAAGGGCAGCACACCATATTGCATCACACTGCAGAGCTAAGCATGTGCAGGGCGCTGCTGACTCTCCGCGTATTTTGAAAAGTTCTTTGGTGTGGGCCTTTTTTGACACATGTGCAACAGATCGCACCGTTGCTGTTTGCAACATTATGTCTGAAGCGTATCAAGTATGGCCAAAACAGCAACCGCTTGGGCACCACATGCTTGACCAGACATATGACGACCTCCCATGCAGTCTGTTGGCAAGCGTACCTAAAAGACCCACATGAAAGAAGAAGGCGGACCTCTCCTTGCTCCTTATCAGCTGGGATCTCCAACCCCACTATAACCTCAGTCCTCTCAGAAACCTGCACTGAGAGGAATGAAGGTGTAGAATTAGGTGTCCCAACATCCGATTGTAGCAGGCAAATTTCCCTACCCCTGTTGCTATATTGTAGAAAGAAATATGGTCCCAGCCATCCACATGCTCAGCGTCTGAATGCTAGCTTGGCTAAATTGCTAGCCCTGCAACTGCTGCCTTTTCAGCTGGTAGACTCTGCCCCCTTTTGTGAATTTGTGGAATGTGCGGTACCCCAGTGGCAGGTTCCCAAACTCCATTTCTTTTCACGGAAGACCGTTCCGGCTCTCTACCAGCGTGTGGAAGGCAATGTCTTGGCCTTGTTTGACAGAGTGAAAAATATGGAGTAATGCCTGGATCAACCGATTATAAATACCTTACCTTAGTATATATAAATCTACATATAGTTCAGTGCATCTATCCAAGTCTCAGTCACAATACTATGTCAATGCAGTTCTGATGGCCTAGAAAAATCTAGCAAAAAAGTGAGAAAATAAAGTTCTCTCAAAGTAGACAAAAACAGACCACTATGGATGGTACAATGAACTTTAATCATAGAAAAACACACATCAATAGTTCATCAAAAAGGGGTGACAGATAGATGGATTGGTTTACACAAATAAAAAATAAGACAACGTTGTCTAATTCGTTTAAAAACAGGGGAATCGCAGCTGAGCCAGAGCTTGCACAATATGCAATTGAGCTACTGGCCTGTCCTGCATCCAACGCACATTCAGTGCTGCTGGAGGCTTTGTAACCGATCACAGAGTGCGCCTGTCCACAGACTCTGTTGATCGGCTCACCTTCATAAAAATGAATCAGTCTTGGATCACCAGCTACCAAGCACCTGATGCTGATGTAACCAATTGATTTTTCTATGGATGTGGGATCCCTTGAAGACTGCCTATGCTGAGTGACTATGCTATTATGCTGAGTGACTATCCTATTCCTTCTCAATGTTCATGTTGATAGCTTCTAAGAATATTTTTGTTTCAGGGCACTACCACCACCGCCTAAGGCCCAATTTTTCTGCCCCTGTTAATTACAATTTTTGATCTAATATTTCACAGCAGGGCCCGTTCCTGCACCCACCAAGAGTAACGGGTGAGGGCTTACAGTGTTCTGGTACCACCAACACCTAAGGCACAATTTTCCCCTACTTTCAAACATCCGACTTACAAACGACTCCTACTTACAAACGGAGGGAGACAACAGGAAGTGAGAGGAAATCTTCCCCTAGGAAGGGAAATTCTCTCCTGTAGGAGTTAATATGGGAAAAGGTGTCTCCTCTCCACTGATGCTTTATCACCAATCCTTGTTTCCCTAATAACCCCAAATTTTCTAAATCCAATTGTCATTGGGACAGAAAGTGAGGTGAAATCTTCTGAACACGGGGCACAGACGGCAAAACAAATGTTACAGGGGTGATAACCCTTCCCTATGTTTCCCAAAAAGCTTAAAAATGTATTTTTTTTGGCTGGAGCTACACTTTCAAAATGTACCAGTTCCAAATTACAAACAGATTCAACTTAAGAACAAACCTCCAGTCCCTGTCTTGTTTGTAACACGGGGACCGCCTGTATACTGCTGTTCAGAGTATATAGAGCCTGTGGGCACTTTTGATTTTTCACGTTCGGGCCCCAAAAACTTTAACGGTGTTCGAATGTTCACACAAACTTTCGATCCATTCGCTTGTTCTGCTGCAAACCGAACCGGGAGGTGTTAGGCTCCTCCCTACTCACTGGACTTCCAGATTCAGTGGCCACTGAATCTCCTGAGCTCTTCTACAGCTAACCCGCTGTATATTCCTCAAGCGTCACCCCCGCTATCCTGCTGGGCCCCTGGCTTGGCACCTTCTGAAGCTTTCCCACTTCTTCACTGTCCCGGGCTGGTGAGAAGATTGCTCTGGTAATGGCTCCAGCTTACTAACTGTAGTCTCCGGTAACAAGGTGGATGGTCCCTTAGTGGCGACAGCTTCCCCTCCACCTCCGACCACAACTGGTTCCCCGTTCGGCTGAATCTTTACTCTCGGTTGGAATCCAATCCTGCACTGCCAACCCTGCACTGATTCTCTTGCTCCTGGATAGGCCTCAGGCTTCCGGCCTAAGAACCGGGGCGACATAACACACGTCCACCCAGACAGCTGTCCAGGTGGCACAGAACCCCGATCACCTGACTCACCCCAAATAGGCTCTCCCAGCAGGCCAAGGGACCAAAGAAACCCCTGCCAATTGGCTGAGGCACCCCATCCATTCATAATCCGACCTTGCTACACCCTTGTCTATCTAGTGCCACCTAGTGACAGAAGAGAAAAGGTACAGCCATCCAAAGTTAGAGAGGAATCAGTAGATCTCCTAACAATAAGCAAGGATAACTACCACCTGGTGAACTCAATTTATTAGCCACCCTTCCTAAACACCAGGGTGCTACATGTTCATTACATACTCCTGACCACTGCACTATATACTCTGTGTTGTACATTACATACTCCTGACCCCTGCACTATATACTCTATGTAGTACATTACATACTCATGACCCCTGCACTATATACTCTATATTGTACATTACATACTCCTGACCCCTGCAGTATATTCCCTATGTTGTACATTACATACTCCTGACCCTCGTCCTATAATCCCCTCATCACTGTCACTCCTATAAAAGACAGTTCTCGTTGTTTCCTCACTCTCTGACTAAGGTCCATGAATAAAGAAATGATCTGGTAGGAGATCAGAGGACCCATTTACCAGTTACCTTGAGGGGGGAATTGTAAGATCCTCAGAGACAAAGCTGCCTGATGTGGGCAGAGTCCTGGTTTAGGGGAACCAATCAGCTCATGTCTAGTAATAATCTTTGTATTTCTATTTTAGTAGATGGACGGGAGATGAGGAAAACCTCAGAGGATTGTCTCACTTTGTCTCCAGACTGTAAAGTAGAAGATGAGGACATCACACAGTATAGTCCAGGAGAAAACCCGACTACCTCAAATGTCCATCCGGCACCACAAAGTGTAGATGGACCATCGTATTCCTTTTATCCTGAGGAACCTCAGACTGTGCGGGACGGTGCCGGACCATCGTATTCCTCTTATCCTGAGGAACCTCAGACTGTGCGGGATGGTGCCGGACCATCGTATTCCTCTTATCCTGAGGAACCTCAGACTGTGCAGGACTGTGCCGGACCATCGTATTCCTCTTATCCTGAGAAACCTCAGACTGTGCAGGACGGTGCCGGACCATCGTATTCCTCTTATCCTGAGGATCCTCAGACTGTGCGGGACGGTGCCGGACCATCGTATTCCTCTTATCCTGAGGAACCTCAGACTGTGAGGGACGGTGCTGGAGCATTGTATTCCTCTTGTCCTGAGGAACCTCAGACTGTGCGGGACGGTGCTGTCTTTCCAACACATAAGAGATTTCCATGTCCTGAGTGCGGGAAATGTTTTTCAATGAAGTCCAGTCTTTCCAAACATCAGAGATTTCACACGGGGGAGAAGCCTTTTTCCTGTCCTGAGTGCGGGAAATGTTTTTCAGAGAAGTCCAGTCTTTCCAAACATCAGAGATCTCACACGGGGGAGAAGCCTTTTTCATGTTCTGAGTGCGGGAAATGTTTTTCAGAGAAGTCCCATCTTTACAGACATCAGAGATCTCACACGGGGGAGAAGCCGTTTTCCTGTTCTGAGTGCGGGAAATGTTTTTTACAGAAGTCTGATCTTTCCAAACATCAGAGATTACACACGGGGGAGAAGCCTTTTTCCTGTTCTGAGTGCGGAAAATGTTTTTTAATGAAGTCCAGTCTTTCCACACATCAGAGATGTCACACGGGGGAGAAGCCTTTTTCCTGTCCTGAGTGCGGGAAATGTTTTTCAGATAAGTCCAGTCTTTCCAAACATCAGAGATCTCACATGGGGGAGAAGCCTTTTTCCTGTTCTGAGTGCGGGAAATGTTTTTCAATGAAGCACAGTCTTTCCAAACATCAGAGATCTCACACGGGGGAGAAGCCTTTTTCCTGTTCTGAGTGCGGGAAATGTTTTTCAATGAAGTCCAAGCTTTCCACACATCAGAGATCTCACACGGGGGAGAAGCCGTATTCCTGTTCTGAGTGCGGGAAATGTTTTTCAGATAAGTCCTATCTTTACACACATCAGAGATATCACACGGGGGAGAAGCCGTATTCCTGTTCTGAGTGCGGGAAATGTTTTTTAGTGAAGTCAATCTTTCAGCACATCAGAGATCTCACATGGGGGAGAAGCCTTTTTCATGTCCTGAGTGTGGGAAATGTTTTTCAGGGAAGTCCAGTCTTTCCACACATCAGAGATCTCACACGGGGGAGAAGCCGTATTCCTGTTCTGAGTGTGGGAAATGTTTTTCACAAAAGTCCGATCTTTCCACACATCAGAGATCTCACACGGGGGAGAAGCCTTTTTCCTGTTCTGAGTGCGGGAAATGTTTTTCACTGAAGTCCAGTCTTTCCACACATCGGAGATCACACACGGGGGAGAAGCCTTTTTCCTGTTCTGAGTGCGGGAAATGTTTTTCAGAGAAGTCCGATCTTTCCACACATCAGAGATCACACATGGGGGAGAAGCTGTATTGCTGTTCTGAGTGCGGGAAATGTTTTTCAAAAAAGTCCAATTTTAACAAGCATCAAAGATCTCACACGGGGGAGAAGCCTTTTTCCTGTCGTGAGTGCGGGAAATGTTTTTCAGTGAAGTCCAATCTTTCCACACATCAGAGATCACACACGAGGGAGAAGCCGTATTCCTGTCCTGAGTGAGGGAAATGCTCCTCACTGAAGTCCTGTCTTCCTGTACATCAGGGGTCCCACACAACCCCTCGAGGTGTATTAGTGAGTGCGGGAAATGTCTTGTATATGAATGTTGCTGGACATGTGGGGAAGAAGCACACCCTGATATACGGGTGAAACTCGAAAAATTTGAATATGGCGAAAAAGTTCATTTATTTCACTAATGCAACTTAAAAGGCGAGACTAATATATGAGAGAGACTCATTACATGCAAAGCAAGAGGGTTCAAGCCGTGATTTGTCATCATTGTGATGATTGTGGCTTCCAGCTCATGAAAACCCCAAATCCACAATCTCAGAAAATTCCAATATTCCATGCAATCAATAAAACACGGATTGTACAGAGAAGGATATCGCACCTCTGAAAAGTAGAAGCTGCATATTAATTGTGTGAAAATAGTGCAGCGCTGCGTATCTATAAATCTTATAGAAACAAATAATTATACATTTCATAAAACTATTTATGAAAAAAGAAATAAATGATAAAAAAACAGTTCATATGGAGGTTTCCAAAGCTGTCACCGCTGTGAAAAATCCGATTTAAATGGATCTAATATTCAGTGCGCACCCCCACCTGCTAAAATGCATGCTCACCTCAAGGTTGAGTATAAAACTCATAGACAGATCACTCCTCGTGTCCGATCACGATCCGTCCACTTTACCAATGGTAGTAATTCCTACAGTCTCCAGACTGCACCTCTGTGTGGGGAATCAACGTATAAATTGTCTCCAAACACCACCTTCCTCCATTCACTTATTAATAATCAATTCCACTTCTATATCCCGGGGGGAAGGACATGAAAGAAAAAACACAAGTACCATAGTGCTCTCTGCTTCTGAATTTATTATAAAAGACCCCCCTAAAAAGTTACACAGGAACAAAAATTGTCTCTGGACAGCCGCACTCTGAACAAATTGTCGCCTTTATTAAAAGAAGGACAGCACTACAAGTCACAGCAAAATAAAACCCGACTGCTGATGCGTTTCGCACTGAAACTAGTGCTTAGTCATAGCTAGAGTCCCCTAAAAAGTTACACTTACAAGAAATAACAATAAAAACAGCAAGTATCAAATCACCAGCTCATTCACCGCCGATCTAGACCCACGGCGCTTCGCCTGACATCACAGATAGGGCTCCTCCCTTCTAAACGCGTGTCGGCCTCTCGTTGGCCTTCGTCAGTAGATGGGTGGGTCAAATGAGGTGAAACCTTATATACCTGCCTGTTGCCTAGGCAACCCTTCAGGCATCACCACAGTGTGTGAGGACACGCCCTCTTCCTGTGACTACAGAGCTCACATTCATAGAGCTGGAGAGCGTGTCACCCGAATCTGCAAACCAGCAGGGCGCTCTCACTCGATCACACCGCTGAGCTCCGTGGTAATGTCCCGTTACAATCTAATCTCCACATGAGTGTGCGATGTATCGCCATATACATACAATAAAAAAACAAGTGTAAAATAAAATGAAAATATGTTCCTATGTATATCTTTATCTACCGGGACAAATTCTATCTTTATTAGGACCTCGTTGTCCATTCATTAAAAATTATTATAGAAAACATAAATATGTATGAATCAATCACATATATGAAAAATCAATTGTACACCGATCCTAAAAAATAATAATAATATATAAAACTACGGCTTGTCCAGGATTTGAACACGGGACCTCTCGCACCCCGAACGAGAATCGTACCCCTAGACCAACGAGCCGAGTTACCCCTCCCACATTTCATGCGCTTATATCACTTTATAAACATATTACAATCATTAATAAAATCTAATGTGAATGTCGATCGGCGGTGAGTGAGCTGGTGATCTGATACTTGCTGTTTTTATTGTAAGTGTAACTTTTTATAATAAATTCAGAAGCAGAGAGCACTATGGTACTTGTGTTTTTTCTTTCATGTCCTTCACCCCGGGATATAAAAGTGGAATTGATTATTAACCACTTAAAGACCGGGCCTGTTTTTCAGACTTGGTGCTTTCAAGATTAAACAGTTTTTTTTTTGCAAGAAAATTACTTAAAACCCCCAAACATAATATATATTTTTTTCTAACACCCTAGAGAATAAAATGGTGGTGATTGTTAAGGTGTTCCTCGTACACAAATTTCCCCTTAATATCCGTGTTTATTTTCTCCTTTTCCCCCATTTTCTATGGTGTGATCTTTTCTACAATACTTTGTTATAATAATGGAACACGTTGTGTATTGTATTGTATGACATTTTCCTGACCAATCGCATTTCTACCTTTTTACTATTTCCTGATTCTATGACTGTAATCTGTTTAAAAGTAAAAATTATAATAAAAAAAAGTTGTGTGGGTCGGTGGAATGAGAAGAATTGCTGGTGGTGTTGTCACCTGTCACAGCCGTCACACCTGGTTTCCCGGCCAATGCACCAGATAAATGTTGCAGCAAAACGGCTCTTTGAGTTCTGGGAAACCAGGAATGGACTCTGGACACGGACTCCATGAAAACAAACCTTTTATTTCACCAGGGAAAGGAGCGACTCACGCCAGGATGCCAAGTGGCCTCTTATAGGCGTTTACAACATATAGATTTCCTCTTGTATAGACATTCCTTTGAACTTCGTAAAACATCTAAAAGCTTGTTAGCGAGTGACATCTGCGGCTTCTCAGTTATCTGTCTAATTTATCATCTATGAAGCCCAATCAGGATAACTGAACCACTTCCCGGCCATAATTTTGCTATAGGCCAGGTGGGAAGTGGTTAAAAGTCTTCACAGGTCATCAGGTTAAAAGTAACCCTGAATAATGGGCCTAGAGTGCAGTGGTCAGGAGTATATCATATACAGGGGTCAGGAGTATATCATATACAGGTGTCAGGAGTATATCATATACAGAGGTCAGTAGTATATCATATACAGTGGTCAGGAGTATATCATATACAGTGTTCAGGAGTATATCATATACAGAGGTCAGGGTCTTCTACTGACATTAATTAGAGAGAAAAGTCTCTCCTGTACGGTTCTCTCCTTGACATATCGTAGAATGAAGCCGTATTGTTCTTTCAGTGTCATCATCCCGTGTTCTGTCCATTTCCACACCGACACCAACATCTCCTCCACCATCCCGCTGTATTTGTTGTCTCACCATGTTTCCAATGATGGAGATCCAGAGACTGACCGGAGTCTTCTTCTCCATGTCACCAGACCACCTCTTCCTCTACTTTTGGGGTGCTGGGCCTTTCTATGACTACTCAGGACCCCCAACCTCTTCTATATGTAGCACTACCCCCAAAGGAGCTGTTGGTTTAGATTTGGGCCTGGCATTACCTTACTGTTCACCACACTCGTCCCTCTTGAAGAGTTATTCACAAATGTCCGCACCAACAATTAATTTATTTTTCTTCAAGGGTTTTATTAAACAAGGTTCAACAGAGGGGTGGAGGGATAGGGGAGATTCAGGTACCTTGCTTGTGGATCACGGGTACAGTCTTAGATCCAGAGGACAAATCGGTTCCGCACTGGATTCAGCAACTACCGGATAGGCCTCTCTCACTGACCTAGCATTCGGTGCAAAGCTTGTTCAAAGTCTCTGCCACAGACGTGATGAGTGTCGTTGAGTCGTCACACAGTCCTCTGCCACAAGATCATGCAACCACACACTCTGCAAAGCTCCAAAGAAAGCACACAGTCCACGGTGCCAGGATCTTTCAGCCAGGCCGGCAGCACAGTGAGGTAAATTGGCCAGGATGCGTCTTCCAATTGAGCCCCCAATTGTTCGGCTTTATCCCGCAGGCAAGACAGCACAGGACCACCCCTGGATCACTAGGCCCCAGAAACTCCTGGGCCTACTCTCAGTTGCGGAGCCTCGGGCCAGCAGGCCCCGAGACTGGAAAAATACTGCTAATGCATCCCTGAGGCCAGGAGGGCCATTCAGTCAGGATCGGAAGACCCCGCCTGAACAGGGCCCGCCCCTCAAGCACCCTCCCCAGAATGCACAGCAGGCAGACCACGCCCACTGGGCTGCTTCTGGGAAGAAGGCACTCAATACACCCAGCCCATTGCCGTTCCGACCTTGACTCCTGGTGACAGCGACACCCACAGTCAAGTGGAAGATGTGCAACACAGCTGAACTAGAACAGAAACCCACAATTTGGCATAATATTCTGAGCCAACTACAGCTCAGATAACTAAATTTACAAAATAGTGCCTACTCAACAGGAGCTACATATAGGATTGTGAAAATTTCCATTCGATTTACTAAGAAGCTGAAGAAGATGTCCATGATGTAGCTGAGGGTTACATATAGTATGAGCAGCATCACCCTTCACTCTGTCACCAAGACCTAGTCTGGCAATGCCCAGAATAATACCAATTAGTCTCTGACCAATCTCACGGTTTGGATGGAATTTCTCCTTATATCAGTGGTCAGTGTAGTGGTCCCTTACATTGGTGAACAATGGGAGAAGGACCCTCTTATATGTCATCAGTGGGAAGACTGCCCCCCTTACAGATCATTGATGTCAATTGTTACTGAGAGACAGAAATTGTCCATTGCTCAAGGAAGCCCTAGAACCCTTTGGAGGAACCGGGCTGCAGGTCCTCTTAGCTTCACAAGGTGGTGATCTCACTTCTACCATAGAGAAAGGAAGTCTCTATGGAAGACAGGAAATTATGTTAGGAACAGACAGGAAGTAACGGGTGAGAGGTGAGTCGGGAGAAAGTAGCAAGGTTGCGACTAGTTCCCATCCTGCAGATTCACCAGGTCAATTCTGAGGATGGGAACTAGCCTGCTCACTGTGAACATGCTAGTTCCCATACCACAGAATAACCTATTTACCCCCTAGTGGTCAGGTCATATAGAGGGATGGGAACTAGACGGTTCACAATGAGGGAGCTAGTTCCCATTCTGCAAAATGAACTTTCTTCATTATTACCATACAGGTCATTTAGAGGGATGGGAACTAGACAGTTCACTATGAAGGAGCTAGTTCCCATCCCACTAAATGACCTTTCTTCATTATTACCATACAGGTCATTTAGAGGGATGGGAAGTAGACGGCTCACTATGAAGGAGCTAGTTCCTATCCCACTAAATGACCTTTTTTCATTATTACCATATAGGTCATTTAGAGGGATGGGAACTAGACGGTTCACTATGAGGGAGCTAGTTCCCATCCCACTAAATGACCTTTCTTCATTATTACCATACAGGTCATTTAGAGGGATGGGAACTAGACGGTTCACTATGATGGAGCTAGTTCCCATCCTGCAGATTCACCAGGTCAATTCTGAGGATGGGGACTAGCCTGCTCACTGTGAACAGGCTAGTTCCCATCCCACAGAATAACCTTTTTGCCCCCTAGTGGTCAGGTCATATAGAGGGATGGTAACTAGACGGTTCACTATGAAGGAGCTAGTTCCTATCCCGCTAAATGACCTTTCTTCATAATTACCATACAGGTCATATAGAGGGATGGGAACTAGACGGCTCACTATGAAGGAGCTAGTTACTATCCCGCTAAATGACCTTTCTTCATTATTACCATACAGGTCATTTAGAGGGATGGGAACTGGCCAGTTCACTATGAAGGAGCTAGTTCCCATCCCGCTAAATGACATTTCTTCATTATTACCATACAGGTCATTTAGAGGGATGGGAACTAGACAGTTCACTGTGAGGGAGCTAGTTCCCATCCTGCAGATTCACCTGGTCAATTCTGAGGATGGAAACTAGCCTGCTCACTGTGAACAGGCTAGTTCCCATCCCACAGAATAACCTTTTTGCCCCCTAGTGGTCAGGTTATGTATAAGGATGGGAACTAGACAGTTCACAATGAAGGAGCTAGTTCCCATCCTGCAGATTCACCTGGTCAATTTTGAGGATGGGAACTAGCCTGCTCACTGTGAAAAGGCTAGTTCCCATCCCACAGAATAACCTTTTTGCCCCCTAGTGGTCAGGTCATATAGAGGGATGGGAACTAGACGGCACACTATAAAGGAGCTAGTTCCCATCCCGCTAAATGACCTTTCTTCATTATTACCATACAGGTCATAGTCATATAGAGGGATGGGAACTAGACAGTTCACTATGAGGGAGCTAGTTCCTATCCCGCTAAATGACCTTTCTTCATTATTACCATACAGGTCATATAGAGAGATTGGAACTAGCAGGTCATTTAGCAGGATGTGACCTAGCTCCCTCATAGTGAACCGTCTAGTTCCCATCTCTCTATATGACCTGTATGGTAATGGGATGGGAAATAGACAGTTAATTATCAAGGAGCTAGCTCTTTTTTGATATATATGTACCTTTAAGTATTTGGATTATTAGTATACGGGAATGTTAAACCGGAGGTTCACCCTCAAAATGAACTTTTTGCTAACCTATCTGCAGCCTTAATAAAGGCTTATAGCGTTGTAATTTTTTTTTAAATGTGTACACTTACCTGTCTTCAGCCTCACTTCTGGATCTTTTTCCTTGCGGGGAGTGGGCGTGTCGCTCCTTTTCCCCGACAGGGAGCTCTGCGCAATGTCTCCTGGGAGTGAGTGTTGATCCTCCCAAGAGACGCTCTGTGCTCGAGGCATAGATGATTGACGTGCGGGCAAAGCACGTCACGCCTTCCAAAAACATCCGAGGGGGACTCTGCTCTATACGGCGCCTGGCGTGTAGAGCTGACTGCGCAGGCGCCGTAAAGTGCCGAGTCCCATCTCGGATATCTTCGGAAGGCGCGACGCGCCCCACCCGCACGTCAATCACCTATGCCTCGTCTTAGGAATGCCTACTCCCGGGGAGCGAGAACCCGGAAGCTGGGTGAAAAGAACGGAAAAAAACGTAAGTACAGCGGAAAAAAAAAATCCAGCATACTGTTGATGTCAGCAGTATGCTGGAAGTAACGGTATATAGATGTTTTAGGGTGAACCCCCGCTTTAAGAACAGACTTAGTGGTACTAACTTCACAATTCCTCATTATAGTTCTTCCACTCCAAAATACAAAGCCACGGTTTCCAGTAATTTAAAACTTTTTTATTTTTTGAAGGATTTGTACGCATGATTTAAAATATTAGTTCTAAATCTATATCTTTTTAAAATTGCAACTGAATATAATTGTATATATTATCAATGAATCTAAGATTTTTTTTTCTGTTTCCCTTTATCATGGTCTCCTGCTTTAATTTTGAAATAATTTTCCCTCCCCATCTATTAGACAAACTGGGGCTTTATAATGTTGCATACAGACGGTTGGACATTCCGACAACAAAACCGTGGATTTTTTTCAAAAAGGATGTTGGCTCAAACTTGTGTTGCACACACACGGTCACACAAATGTTGTTGGAAATTCCAAAAGTCAAGAACGCTGTGATGTACAACACGTATGACGAGCCGAGAAAAATGAAGTTCAATAGCCAGTGCTGCTCTTCTGCTTGATTCTGAGCATGTGTGGAATTTTGTGCCTCAGAATTGTGTACACACGGTTTTGTTGTCGGAAAATTTGAGAACCAGCTCTCAAACATTTGTTGTCCGATGAAGCTTACACACGGTCAGTTTTTCTGACAACAAGCTCACATCGAACATTAGTTCTCAAAAATTCCGACCGTGTGTGCGCGGCATTACTATTTTTTATCTGACAAGTTCACGTTGTAAGCCAGGTGTTCTATTAATTATTGGGAACAGGAGATTTGTGTTTATTTTCGTACATTATCACATGGGCAGACTAGTTTTTTCACTATGTTGTTTCACTTGAGTTTTAGGGTTGTGCAAATAGTGGGGACATGTAGATCCCGTTATGATATCATCCATTCATAAGATCAAACATGAGGCACCTTAACGTACGGTGTTTTTGAATATGAAAAAAAAGACACATCAAATAGATAATAAAAAAAAATACATTTTATTTATTATCATAATGAAAAACACAAATAAGTGTATTCAACTTTATTAAAATAAATAATTTCTTTATTCAGTATAAACAATCCTGTATAGTATACAACTCTGGTGAACTTCAGTATAAACAATCCTGTATAGTATACAACTCTGGTGAACTTCAGTATAAACAATCCTGTATAGTATACAACCAGTGCCGATCCTGACCTCCCTGGGGCCCTAAGCAAAATGACATGGCACATTAAAAATGAGAAGCGGGGGACGCTGACGACAGTGACATGTCACATTAAAGAAAGTTGAGAAGCGGGGGGGGCGGGGGTGTTCTGCTGTCGAAAATGACATCTTACATTAATTTGAGAAGCAGGGGGTGCTGACTTCTTACCTCTTCTCCCATGCAGCCAGCGAGTTGAGAAGCGGGGTGAGGGGGCAAAAATGACTTCTCACCAGGCGGGGCCTCTAGTAATTTGGGGGGCCCTTCGCAGCTTTGCGGGGCCCTACGCGGCTTGCATAGTGAGCCTATAGGGCGGATCGGCCCTGTATACAACTCTGGTAAAGTTCAGTATGAAAAATCCTGTATAATATACAACTCTGGTGAACTTCAGTATAAACAATCCTGTATAGTATACAACTCTGGTGAACTTCAGTATAAACAATCCTGCATAGTATACAACTCTGGTGAACTTCAGTATAAACAATCCTGTATAGTATACAACTCTGGTGAACCTCAGTATAAACAATCCTGTATAGTATACAACTCTGGTGAACCTCAGTATAAACAATCCTGCATAGTATACAACTCTGGTGAACCTCAGTATAAACAATCCTGTATAGTATACAACTCTGGTGAACCTCAGTATAAACAATCCTGTATAGTATACAACTCTGGTGAACTTCAGTATAAACAATCCTGTATAGTATACAACTCTGGTGAACCTCAGTATAAACAATCCTGTATAGTATACAACTCTGGTGAACCTCAGTATAAACAATCCTGTATAGTATACAACTCTGGTGAACCTCAGTATAAACAATCCTGTATAATATAAAACTCTGGTGGACTTCAGTATAAACAATCATGTATAATATAAAACTCTGGTGAACTTCAGTATAAACAATCCTGCATAGTATACAACTCTGGTGAACTTCAGTATAAACAATCATGTATAATATAAAACTCTGGTGAACTTCAGTATAAACAATCCTGTATAGTATACAACTCTGGTGAACTTCAGTATGAAAAATCCTGTATAATATAAAACTCTGGTGAACTTCAGTATGAAAAATCCTGTAAAGTATACAACTCTGGTGAACTTCAGTATAAACAATCCTGTATAGTATACAACTCTGGTGAACTTCAGTATAAACAATCCTGTATAGTATACAACTCTGGTGAACCTCAGTATAAACAATCCTGTATAGTATACAACTCTGGTGAACTTCAGTATAAACAATCCTGTATAGTATACAACTCTGGTGAACCTCAGTATAAACAATCCTGCAGAGTATACAACTCTGGTGAACTCCATGCCCAAGGGGGTTAAGGCAGTGCTGGGAAATAATGGTGGCCACACAAAATATTGACACTTAGAGCCCAATTAGGACATTTTCATTTAGGGGTGTACTCACTTTTGTTGCCAGCTGTTTAAACACGAATAGCTGTGTGTTGAGTTATTTGGAGGGGACAGCAAATTTACACTGTTATACAAGCTGTACACTCACTACACAATATTGTAGATACAAAGTGTAATTTCTTTAGTGTTGTCACATGAAAACATACAAGAAAATATTTACAGAACTTTGACTGAGGGGTGTACTCACTTTTGTAAGATACTGTATAATGGAATAAAATTACATTTATCATATAAAAATTCATGTTCCACATGAAAATAAAAATGAATTGTGTATACTCATAATATCCATAATCAAAGAGTAGAACCTCCCTGGACTGTGTACATTGTACATAATACAAACACGACGGATACAATAAACGTATTTTAACATAAATTTCCGTATAATAAATATTTGATCATTTTATAAATAACCTTTAAAGTTCATATAAATATACTAATCAGTATATTAATATGTAAATCATAATTAAATTAGCCACTGAGAGAATGTGATACAATCTAATACATACATAAATACTATAAGTGGGACATTAGTGGTGAGTGGATCTGCAGTGCGGGGGAGCAATCCCCAAAAAAACGGTCAAGGACAACAGAGACAATAGAGAAAATGACGGCGAACAGATATGAGAAGCACAATATCTGCCTCCGAATACCTATAAAGGAATTTCAATGTAATAATATAACATTATTTTTAGTACTAGGAACCAAGTCAAATTATTCCAACAGTCTCTAAGGCACTCAATAAGAAAATCACAGTTGTCCTCTTTGTTGTCGTTTTTGGGGATGGTTGCCCTGCACTGCATATCCTCTCACCACTAATGTCCCACGTATCTTTTTTATGGATGTATTTGATTGTCTAAATTTATGTCAGTGGCTAGTTAATTACGATTTAAATATAATATACTGATTGTCATATGTATATGAACTTTAAAGGTTACCTCAAACTTCCTGATAAAGTTTTGGCGAAATGCGTAGAAGGCTGGCTGTAGTACAGACTTACAGAAGATTTGACTATTTATAAAATTATCAAATATTTCTTATAAAGAAATTCATGTTAAATAAGTTTATTGTATCCATCATGTTTGTATTATGTACAATGTACAGAGTCCAAGGAGGTTCTACGCTTTTTGCTTATAGATATTATGGGTATACACAATAAATTTTTATTTTCATGTGGATCATGACATTTTTCTTTAATAATAAATGTCATTTTATTTTATTATATGTGATTTTGTCATTATGTTCATTGATTTTTAATTGCATTTTTGATACCTTAAAAGCACCATTTCTTTTTATTTTTTGTTGTATAATAGTATACAACTATAAAGAAATGAAGGTGGAAAAAAGGAAGAGAATGAGGGCGGGACTTTACATGTATACTATAGGTTTTTAAAAATACATGATTCAAAAGTAAAAAAAAAAAATATATATATATATATATATATATATATATACTAAATTGTATCTAACATATATGTATAATAAAATCTGAAAAGGACAGCTTAAAGACACTGTTACAGTATGACTTATCCAAGGTGTTATACTGGTTGGAGAATCCGAGACGTCCGCCTACGTGTTTCAGCTACATCAGGGCCTCGGATTTAGAAGATAATTTGTGTGGGTATATAAGTACATACACTGTAATAATAATGCATAAACAAATGTGATTAACAACAGCGTTATTTCTGCATTTTAATTAGTTTTAGCAGAATATCAATAATATATTACATTTCAATTATAGTCAAAGAAGAAGAATGATAATCAAATTCACTACAGCAATGATAAAGGCATATAGAAACCTGCTTTATGCACTGTGACAAAGCATGGGGATGGAGGAGGAAGGAGAAGTAGAATTTGTTCAAGGGACATATTGCATATGTATCACACATTAAAGATATAGATGCGGATACATAGATTACAAACAACCACCAATCAATACTAAGTCTAGAATAAGTTAAATTCATCTGTTCAACTTTAGGACGTTAATGACTAACTTGATGGAAGGGTTATTGATAGCTTGAGATTAAAGATTGATCCAAGTTAAGCTAGATTGTTATGATTGTATGTTGTAAGACTGGGTGTTATGGAACATGTGTGGGAAGGGAAAGGAGAAGCAGAGAGGGAAGCGGGGGAGTTGGAAGAAAGAGGGGGGAAGGAATGTAAGGGGGAAAAAGGGGGAAAGAGCGTGGGAGAAGGAAAAGAAGGGGGAGGAAAGGAGGGAAGACAGAGAGGAAGGACTCAGAGGGAAGAGAAGGGGAAAAAAAGAGAGGTGGGGGTTGGGAAGGGGAGAATAAAAAAGATAGACTATAGGAGGAGGAGGGAGGGAGGAAGAGATAGGGTAGGGGTGGAGGAGGGAGGGAGGGAGGAAGAGATGGGGTAGAGGAGGAGGAGGGAGGGAGGAAGAGATAGGGTAGAGGTGGAGGAGGGAGGGAGGAAGAGATAGGGTAGAGGTGGAGGAGGGAGGGAGGAAGAGATAGGGTAGAGGTGGAGGGGGGAAAGAGATAGGGTAGGGGTGGCGGAGGGAGGGAGGAAGGGAGAAAAAATAGATAGGGTAAAGGTGAAGAGGGGAAGAAAAGAGATAGGGTAGAGGAGGGAGGGGGGAAGAAAAGAGATAGTATAGAGGTAGAGGAGGGAGGTAAAGAAAAGAGATATGGTGGAGGAGGGAGGGGAAGAAAAGAGATAGTATAGAGGTAGAGGAGGGAGGGGAAGAAAAGAGATAGTATAGAGGTGGAGGAGGGAGGGGAAGAAAAGAGATATGGTGGAGGAGGGGGGAAGAAAAGAGATAGGGTAGAGGACGGAGGAGGGGGGAAAGAGATAGGGTAGGGGTGGCGGAGGGAGGAAGGGAGAAAAAATAGATAGGGTAAAGGTGAAGAGGGGAGAAAAGAGATATGGTAGAGGTGGAGGAGGGAGGGGAAGAAAAGAGATAGTATAGAGGTGGAGGAGGGAGGGGGAAGAAAAGAGATATGGTGGAGGAGGGAGGGGAAGAAAGGTGATGGACGGTGGAGGTGTGTATAGGGGGTGATGTGTCAGGAGTGTGGGAAAGAGGGAGATGAAGGGGGAGGGGAAGACACTCACCATAGGAGCAGCATGAATGATTATGTCCAGAGCTGAGTGGGGCAGGAGATGGGGGGTAAAGTCACAGAGAAGGGGTATTTGCGGACGGTTTTAATGAATACCTTTGGTCAGTCTGTATGGGAATCAAATGAAAGACCCATCAAAGTTTAAAAGATAACATTTGTTAAACGGGGAAGGGATTGCATGAAACATAATTGTCACGCAGAAGCATCACAGCATAGTGTCTGCTATTACTTCCATAGATCTTGGAGCTTCTCAGTATACCATCAGTCTGCACCCCAGTACATGCGCTCTATCTATCCAGAGAAGGGCTTATATATATATGTGTGGGAAAAATATAAGTCAGGAGGGGGCAGGTAAATTTCTGAGGCCGCACGAGACCCTGGATCAAAGGTCTGTCGTGGGCTTATCTCCTGATTGAAGTGCCGGATGTGTGGTGTGCGGGTAATGCTCACCCCAAGCCATGTGAATCCATCTGCACATGCTCCCACCCCTCCGGATCCTTCAGTGGTCAGGAGTGATCTCAGGCATTTACCTGCCCCCTCCTGACTTATGTTTTTCCCACACATATATATAAGCCCTTCTCTGGATAGATAGAGCGCATGTACTGGGGTGCAGACTGATGGTATACTGAGAAGCTCCAAGATCTATGGAAGTAATAGCAGACACTATGCTGTGATGCTTCTGCGTGACAATTATGTTTCATGCAATCCCTTCCCCGTTTAACAAACTTTATCTTTTAATCTTTGATGGGTCTCTCATTTGATTGCCATACAGACTGACCAAAGGCTTCATTAAAACCGTCCACAAATACCCCTTCCCTGTGACTTTACCCCCCATCTCCAGCCCAGCTCTGGCCATAATCATTCATGCTGCTCCTATGGTGAGTGTCTTCCCTTCCCCCTTCATCTCCCTCTTTCCCACACTCCTGACACATCACCCCCTATACACACCTCCACCATCCACCACCTTTCTTCCCCTCCCTCCTCCACCATATCTCTTTTCTTCCCCTCCCTCCTCCACCTCTACCATCCACCACCTTTCTTCCCCTCCCTCCTCCACCATATCTCTTTTCTTCCCCTCCCTCCTCTACCTCTACCCTATCTCTTTTCTTCCCCTCCCTCCTCTACCCTATATCTTTTCTTCCCCCTCCCTCCTCCACCTCTATACTATCTCTTTTCTTCCCCTCCCTCCTCCACCTCTACCATATCTCTTTTCTTCCCCCTCCCTCCTCCACCATATCTCTTTTCTTCCCCCTCCCTCCTCCACCATATCTCTTTTCTTCCCCCCTCCTTCCTCTACCTCTATACTATCTCTTTTCTTCCCCCCTCCCTCCTCCACCATATCTCTTTTCTTCCCCCCTCCCTCCTCCACCATATCTCTTTTCTTCCCCCCTCCCTCCTCTACCCTATATCGCTTTTCTTCCCCTCCCTCCTCTACCCTATCTCTTTTCTTCCCCCTCCCTCCTCCACCATATCTCTTTTCTTCCCCTCCCTCCTCCACCATATCTCTTTTCTTCCCCCCTCCCTCCTCTACCCTATCGCTTTTCTTCCCCTCCCTCCTCTACCTCTACCCTATCTCTTTTCTTCCCCCCTCCCTCCTCCACCATATCTCTTTTCTTCCCCTCCCTCCTCTACCTCTATACTATCTCTTTTCTTCCCCTCCCTCCTCTACCTCTATACTATCTCTTTTCTCCCCTCCCTCCTCCACCTCTACCCTATCTCTTTTCTTCCCCCTCCCTCCTCCACCATATCTCTTTTCTTCCCCTCCCTCCTCTACCTCTATACTATCTCTTTTCTTCCCCCTCCCTCCTCCACCATATCTCTTTTCTTCCCCCCTCCCTCCTCCACCATATCTCTTTTCTTCCCCCCTCCCTCCTCCACCATATCTCTTTTCTTCCCCACTCCCTCCTCCACCTCTATACTATCTCTTTTCTTCCCCTCCCTCCTCCACCTCTACCCTATCTCTTTTCTTCCCCTCCCTCCTCTACCCTATCTCTTTTCTTCCCCTCCCTCCTCCACCTCTACCCTATCTCTTTTCTTCCCCTCCCTCCTCTACCCTATCTCTTTTCTTCCCCTGCCTCCTCCACCTCTATACTATCTCTTTTCTTCCCCTCCCTCCTCCACCTCTACCCTATCTCTTTTCTTCCCCTCCCTCCTCTACCCTATCTCTTTTCTTCCCCCTCCCTCCTCTACCTCCACCATATCTCTTTTCTTCCCCCCTCCCTCCTCCACCATATCTCTTTTCTTCCCCCCTCCCTCCTCTACCCTATCTCTTTTCTTCCCCCTCCCTCCTCCACCATATCTCTTTTCTTCCCCTCCCTCCTCTACCCTATCTCTTTTCTTCCCCCCTCCCTCCTCCACCATATCTCTTTTCTTCCCCCCTCCCTCCTCCACCTTATCTCTTTACTTCCCCCTCCCTCCTCTACCTTATCTCTTTTCTTCCCCCTCTTCTTCCCTTCCCTTCCCTCCCTCCCCCTTCTCCCACTCTCTCCATTCCCCCTCTTTCTTTCCCCCTCCCCCTTCCCTCTCGGCTTCTCCTTTCCCTTCCCACACGTTCCATAACACCCAATCTTTCCCGTTTTAGATGTAACAATCTAGCTCAACTTTGATCTCAATCTATCAATAACCCTTGCGAATACTACGCTAGTCAACGAGTTGTGCGGCCAATCCCCATGGGCTCCACAGGCTTAAACTTCCATCAAATTGGTCATTAATGTCTTAACCACTTGCCGCCTGCCTAACGTACATATACAAATAGATAATCAGACAAAATTTGATTATAAAATTAGAAAATATAATTTATTACACAAATAATTAGTATGCCATAAATACTATAAATTTAAAATACATCTCGATTAAATACGTGATATCAAGACGAAGCATTATTTAAGTCAGCTCTACATGTTTCACTCCAACGAGTTTCTTCAGGAGCTTTCAGACATACAATGCTAAATATCAGAAGAAAAAACAACAAGACATATAATTAAATGACTGTTGAAAACAATCATTTATATATCAATACATTTTGGTAAATAATGTCAAAAAAGAGAAAAGAAAAATATTGATCATGAATACATCAGTTATTGTAGATAATGCATGCTCAAGGATCTCAGCTATATATAAACAGGGGCCTGTTTATATATAGCTGAGATCCTTGAGCATGCATTATCTACAATAACTGATGTATTCATGATCAATATTTTTCTTTTCTCTTTTTTGACATTATTTACCAAAATGTATTGATATATAAATGATTGTTTTCAACAGTCATTTAATTATATGTCTTGTTGTTTTTTCTTCTGATATTTAGCATTGTATGTCTGAAAGCTCCTGAAGAAACTCGTCGGAGTGAAACATGTAGAGCTGACTTAAACAATGCTTCGTCTTGATATCACGTATTTAATCGAGATGTATTTTAAATTTATCATATTTATGGCATACTAATTATTTGTGTAATAAATTATATTTTCTAATTTTATAATCAAATTTTGTCTGATTATCTATTTGCACCGTTCAAAAGCCCCGGGGTCCTTTTGGTTACCCCCTTTTTTTCCCCCCTCTTCTCATTTTTTCTTATCATTGGGGTGAGGTGCCTGTGACTACTGATACTTGTCCACAAAACGTTTTCTAACGTAGATATACGTCAGCAAAATGGCACAGGCAGGCAAAGCAACGAATTTGATTACCATTCTTCTTTTTTGACTATAATTAATATATTATTGATATTCTGCTAAAACTAGTTAATATGCAGAAATGACTCTGTTGTTAATAACATTTGTTTATGTATTATTAATACAGTGTATGTCCGTATATATCCATACAAATTATCTTCGAAATCCGAGGCCCTGATGAAGCATGTCTTTAACGCGAAATTCACAGGCGGACGTTGCGGATTCTCCAACCAGGATAGCAACACCCTTAATAAGTCGTAATGTAACAGTGGTCCGGATTCAGATAGCCTTTACATCAGTGTATCTATTGATACGCCGCGTAAGTTCTATGAAGCGCCGGCGTATCTTCTTTCTGTATTCAGAAAGCAAGATACGCCAGAATTTTACTAAGATACGGCCGGCGTAAGTCTCTTACACCGTCGTATCTTAGGGTGCATATTTACGCTGACCGCTAGGTTGCGCTTCCGTATATTTACGCGTTGAATATGCAAATTAGGTAGATACGCCGATTCAGAAACGTACGTCCGCCCGGCGCATTTTTTTACGTAAGGCTTTTTCCGACGTAAAGTTACCCCTCATAAAGCAGGGGTAAGTCATGTTAGGTATGGACGTCGGAAAAGTACGAACAGCGTCGTATTTTACGTCGTTTGCGTAAGTCGTTCGCAAATAGGGCTGTACGTAAGTTACATTCACGTCGAAAGCATTGACAGTTTGCAGCGTAATTTGGAGCATGCGCACTTGGAAACGTTTACGGACGGCGCATGCGCCGCTCGTAAGAAACGTCAATTACGTGGGGTCACAAGTAATTTAAATAAAACACGCCCACATCATCCACATTTGAATTAGGCGGGCTTACGCCTGCCCAGTTACACTACGCCGCCGTAACTTACAGCGCAATTTCTTTCTGAATACGGGACCTGCCGCTGTAAGTTACGGCGGCGTAGTGTATCTGAGATACGCTACGCCCGCCGAAAGATACGCAAATGTATCTGAATGGCTTTAAGCTGTCTGTCCTTTTAGATTTTTTATACATATATGTTAAAATACAATTTTGTATATATTATAATTTTTTTGGACTTTTGAATTGTGTATTCCTTCAAACCTGTATACATGTAAAGTCCCACCCCCATACATGTAGGGTTGAATCATCCCGCATTTATCCCATGTACCCGCTGATCATATAAAGAATAAAAATTTACTTCCAAATTATTGTGTGCAACCAAGGCAATGAAATTGTTTCTTCGATGTAACACACCTGTCATTCTTTTTAAGGCCAACGCATTGAAAATGGAACCATTTTTTGCATGTAAAACATTCCACCATACTTGATTTTGGTTTGTGAAGGTTACACAGACAGGCCCGGATTCACAAAACACTTGCGCCGATGTATCTCAAGATACGCCGACGTAAGTGCAAATGTGCGCCGTCGTATCTGTGCGCTGGACCCACAAAGTAAGATACGCCTAAAAACAGGCTTCATCCCGCCGACATAACTTGCCGGCGTAGGGTGGGCGCACATTTACGCTGGACGCATGGTGGCGCTGCCATTGATTAGCCATTCAAATATGCAAATGAGGAAAATATGGCGATTTACGAACCTGCGCCCGACGCAGGCTATGAGAGGTGTGCGTAAGTTGTACGTCCGGCGTAAAGATAAGCCCCATAAAGGAGGTGTAACCCAGCAGCAGACATGTAAAGGTCTGCACCAGGGAACACAAGCCGGCCAAGCTGGCGTATTTTACGTTGGACGTGTGTCTGGATGGGCGTAGGTTACGTTCATGGCGTAGGCAGTGATCCGGCGTATCTTAGGCAGTTGTTCCAACGTGGTTGTGAGAATGCGCACAGGGATGCGTCCACGTCACGACGCATGCGCAGTTTGTTAAACGTACTTTTCTGCCTCTCAAACCATCATTTGCATGGGGTCACGCCTCATTTGCATGGGGAAAGCCCACTTCCACCTAAGCCGGCCTGCGCCTTCGAAACCTACGCCATGCCGACGCAGCATTGGGAGCACTGGCTTCCTGAATTCCATGCTTGCCTCTCTGCGCTGCATCGGCGTAGCGTACATTGGTTTGCGCTACAGCGGCGTAATGTGCGCCCGCTCTCTGTGAATCCGGGCCACAGTGTTTTGTTAGCTGAACTCTTTTATTGACAATTGTATTTTCAATGGTTACTGTGTCATGGGGAAACATGGAGAGGCAGCTAATGATATGTTTTCGCATTTCCTCTTGGCGAAAGTGGATATGTTTTAAATCCAAACCATATGCAAGAGCTACTGCATTTGCTATGGCAAGAGCACCACAGTCATTTACACCATCTTGTTTCTGGCAACAAACAAGGTCCAGATTAAGTATACGGTATTCTCCAGAGAAGAGAGGGTCATATACTTTGACAAGCTGTTTTCTAAGCATTTCTGGGACACTTCTTGTTTTAAATGAGTCAAAGACTGTCACACGTGTCCCTGAACTTTGAGAAACCACCCAATGGGCACCTAAATGGTGAATTTGTAGTATAGATTGACTGTTTAGACATGATACTGAATCATGTGCTAGAATCACTGTATCAAATAGCCCTGAGATTGACGGAAATGCAGTGGCTATCAAATATTGAAATATATTGATCACCTTATCGTCAAGCCACTCACAATTCAGGATTGCTTTTTTATCACTATGAGTGAGAGTAATATGATTTATGGTAACCCATTTGCTGTCATCTTTATTTTCCTCTTCTACTGAGTCTTTAAGGCCTCGTACACACGGACGGACTGTCCGCTGCAATCGGTCCACCGGACCGTTTTCAGCGGACATGTCCGCCCGGAGATTTCTGTCTGATGGTTGTACACATCAGACAGAAATCCGCGCGTACACGATCCGCAGTGACATGGCCGCGCCGTTGCGGCGACGATTACGCGGCGACGCGCACGGCCCTGGAAGGTAAATACTTCCACGCATGCGTCGAATCACTTCGACGCATGCGAGGGGTTTGGGCCGATCGGACATGTCCGGTGAGTCTGTACAGACGATCGAACATGTCCGACGGACAGGTTTCCAGCGGACAGGTTTCTTAGCATGCTAAGAAATTTTTGTCCGCTGGAAAACGGTCGGCTGGACAAATGTCCGCCGGAAAACGGTCCGATAGGCCGTACACACGACCGAACTTGTCTGCTGAAACTGGTCCGCAGACAAGTATCAGTGGACAGATCCGGTCGTGTGTACGGGGCCTAACAGTCTCCCAAACATCCAGTTTCAGTTGCTCTCCCTTACTCCCAAATCGTTCAGAGCCTAGTTGTTTGGGCTTCCCATACGGCCTTTTTGGAAGGGGTACAACATTTTTAAGAATTTCTTTTTTTTTGGGGGGGGTTTCAATTAACGGGAGGCCATGATCTTTGGGTATTTTGCTCGATGATTTTGCTAAAAGAAAATCAATGGATGTTTCAAGCTCTGTGAGGTAGTCCTCATCTTTCAGTAAGTAAACGCAATCTAGCAGTCTCTTTATCTTTTGTGTACAACTGCGTATTAGGCAGGTTCTTTTTGTTCTTTTCCGTAGTGGGAGCTTTGCTACAGAACTCGTGGATTCTGATGGAGTGCACCATTCTTTTAACTCATTGTCCACCCTTGGTTCTGTTTCAGGAATCAAGCAGTCTGTATCAAGGACAAGAAGGGGGTTGTGAATGTAAGCGGGATCTAGTTTTTCCCAACTCCATTCATTCTGAAAAGAACAAATTGCACACATGTGCTTGCAAGGCATGAAGTGTTTTCTCCAGTCTATACAGTTACATGACGGAATTTTTTCGGACACGTTGACAATGTACGTTTTTCCAGGTTCTGTTTCGCTGTTTACATCAAATATACCTGATGAATTATTTCTAATTTTGATGTCTGCAGAAGTTAAATTGCTTGTCAATCTTTTCATCACATGTGTGACAAAGTCACGTGGGCGATTTCTTAAAAAATTGGGGACATCTTCGGAATATTTTCTATAGCACTGTGAGCTAAGCGAGTTCAGCTGTACATACCTGGATAACAGATACAACCTATAATTACCATCATTGCAGACTATAATATATTTTTAAAAACAGTCATTAAACATTTTAATGCTTTTTAACCTTGAGCTTCAATATGAAATATTTTGTTTCGATCATTTATGAAAGGTATCTACATAGTTCTGACAATATACACAGCACTTTACAGAGTGCACATTCACTTTAGTCCCTGCCCTCAAACAGCTTAAACTGTCCCTATCTCACATGCATACTTACGAGGGCCACTGTTGAAGGAAACATTAGCTAGATTCAGAGAGACTTAGGCTGGAGTATCAGTAGATACGCCAGCCTAAGTCAGAATTTGCGTCAGCGCTAATTTAAGCGTATTCTGGTAACCAGATACGCTTAAATTAGGCTCAGATACGAGCGGCGTAAGTGTCTTACACCGTCGTATCCTAAAGTGTAATTTTTAGGCTGACCGCTAGGTGGCGCTTCCATTGCGGTTGGCGTAGAATATGTAAATCAGTAGATACGCCTATTCACGAACGTACGCCCGGCCGACGCAGTACAGATACGCCGTTTATGTAACGCATTAGCAGGCCTAAAGTTATTCCATCAAATAGATGGAATAGTAATGTTAAGTATGGCCGCCGTTCCCGCGTCGAAATTCGAAAATTTTACGTTGTTTGCGTAAGCCGTCCGTAAATAGGGATTTACGTCATTTACGTCCACGTCAAAATCAATAGGCCAGTGCGGCGTACGTTGCCGCAATGCACACTGGGAAATGTAGGCGGACGGCGCATGCGCCGTTCCAAAAAAACGTCAATCACGTCAGGTCAAGCCCCATTAACATAAAACACGCCCCCTTAGCCGAATTTGAATTAGGCACGCTTGCACCCGCCGCATTTACACTACGCCGCCGTAACTTAGCAGGCAAGTACTTTGTGAATCATGTACTTGCCTCGCTAACTTACGGCGGCGTAGTGTAAACACGCTAAGCTACGCCGCCGCAAAGTTAGGACACCCTACGTGAATCGAGCTACATGAATACCCAGAGGAAACCCAGGCAAGCACAGGGAGAACATGCAAACTCCTTCTATATTAAAACCTGAATTGTATAGAAAATACATACCGTATTTATCGGCGTATACTGCGCACTTTTTTTCCCTGAAAATCAGGGCAAAATCGTGGGTGCGCCATATACGCCGATACCCTCGCCGAGTTTGAATACTGCGCCGACATATACCGAGAAGAGTACACTCGTGTATAGTCAGGCAGTCTCTGCTCCTTCCGCGCTCACGTCCTGGACGTACAGGACGTGAGCGCGACAGTAGCCGAGCCTGCCCGAGTGTACTGCGCTCGGTATATGCTGGCGCAGTATTCAAACTCGGCGCGGGAAACGAGCGAGGAGGACGCCGCAGAAGGACGCCAGACCCGATGAAGAGGACACCCGAAGCCGCAGACGGACGCCGGACCCGACGAGGCCGCCGCGCAAGACACCAAAACTGTAAGTACAAAATCCTTTTTTCCACAGGAATTTCTGCCCAACTTTAGGGGTGCGCGCTATACGCGGGAGCGCGCTATACCCCAATAAATACGGTATATATATATAGTTTGCTTATCTTTGTGTAAAACTTTTCTGTCAATTTCTTTCTTCAAAGTTTTTCTATATTCCATATTATAATATTATTTTTTTTTGGTATAAGTACATGTCTTTTTAATGGCTTATGCTCCGCCATATCATCTTTTTTGGTAATAATAAAACTTTAAATATAGAGTTGATACACAGTTTGGTGTGACTCTTTGTTAAAAAATAACTTGTCTGAACCTGGCAGCATGAACAAATACCTGTAAACCTTAATGAGTTAAGTCCTACCAGGAGACGTGGGTTTGTGTCCCTTGAGAACCCTTTCACACTGGAGCGGTTTTCAGGCGCTATTGCGTTAAAAATAGCGCCTGCAAACCGACCCTAAGGGCTTTCACAATGGAGCATTGCGCTAGCAGGATGGGAAAAAAAGTCCTGCTAGCCACCTCTTTGGATCGGCGAAGGAGCGGTGTGTATACTGCTCCTCCACTGCTCCTGCCCATTGAAAGCAATGGGACACCGCGGCTATACCGCTGGCAAGGCGCCTCTGCAGAGGCGCTCTACGGTGGTTTTTACCCCCCCCCCCTGCTAACAGTGGAAAAATAATTAAAACCGCACCGCTAGCAGCCAAATACCACTTAAAATCCAAAGGTAAAGCACCGCTAAAAATAGCGGCGCTTCTTCCGCCACCGCACCTCCCACCGCAAATGATCCATAGCACAAATACATGTTACTATGTATCATTTACTATTCATGTTCGTAGGAGCTAATTAGCAATCTATTGATGCAGTGTATTGGGAGTGTGTACTCCCGTCTCAATTACTGGTGGCTGTCAGATCGTGGTGCCTCATGATTTTCCTCACACGGTCTTAGTCTGTAGTAGGAGGGAGAGCAACATTGTGTCACTGCTGCTCTGGTTGGAGTCGCTCCAGGTGGGGTCCTATTGTAAGTGGCCGGCGACTGCCTAGAGGCGCACAACACGTAGGTCACGGAAGGTAAAGAACCCCCCCCCCCAAAAAAATCCACTATATTTCAAGTATTTGTTAAAATGCCCTGTATCGGTACTAGTATTGATACAGGGACATCACTAATATACATACACACACACACAAAGATTAGCACATATGATCATAATAAGATGTATTTTGTTTTACTCTCTATTACTATTGATGCTTATACCAAAACAAAGGTTTGAAAAAAACAATCCAGCCCAAAACACAACACTACATAGTTTAAATATATCTAACAAATTAAATACAATATATTGAAACTGTGCTTTAGTGTGTTCCAGAGGTTTTATCCATATTATCTTCATCCATACTACATCTGTGTATATAGCCAGAAATTTCTCCCAAAAAAAAGTCTTAGCCCCCCAAAAATCAAATAAAATATTGACCTAGCTTTACAGAAATACATTTTTTTTGTTTGTGCCTAAAAATCAAAGATAACAGTGTATGATTTTCCTACTGAAAAAATTAAAAGCACTTACTTTTTATAGGCATTTGGGAAAAACTTTGAATGTAGCACAGTGATCATTTCTACAAGCATGCAGTTCTTATAGCCCTCTAGATCATTTTGTTTTAATATTTCATTTTGTCTTTCAAGTCCATTGTTTGTGTGGATTGCAATCAGTGTTTCTGACGTCCGATAGAGATGTGCCCATTTCTGTTTTTTGAAAATAAAATAAATGTAAAAACATAAAAAATATATATATATTTTTTTTTTTTACAATTTTGTTTTCATAAACGAGCAATGACCTTGAATATTATCATAGATGTAAAAATATGGGGCCAGATTCAGGTACAAATACGTTATGCTGCGGCGCGTAACGTATCCCATTTACATTACACTGCCGCAGGTTTACAGCGTAAGTGCCTGATTCACAAAGCTCTTACCTGTAAACTTGCGGCGGTGTAACGTAAATCCGCTGGTGGGCACCATTTAAATTAGGCGCGTTCCCGCGCCGAATGTACTGCGCATGCTCCGTCCCTAAAATTTCCCGACGTGCATTGCGCTAAATGACGTCGCAAGGACGTCATTGGTTTCAACGTAAATGGCGTCCAGCGCCATTCACGGATGACTTACGCAAACGACGTGAAATTTAAAATTTCGACACGGGAACGACAGCCATACTTAACATTACACCACCTAGAGGGCAGCCTTAGTTTTACACAGCCTATCTCGACGGAAACAACGTAAATTTAGAGCGACGGGTAAAGCGTACGTTCGTGAATCGCCGTAACTAATCATTTGCATATTCTATGCCGACCGCAATGGAATCGCCACCTAGCGGCCGGCCTAGAATTGCATCCTAAGATCCGACGGTGTAAGTCAATTACACCTGTCGGATCTTAGGGATATCTATGCGTAACTGATGAGAACTGACTATGAATCAGCCGCATAGTTACGACGGGCGGATCACAGAGATACGATGGCGTATCAGGAGATACACCGTCGTATCTCTTTTATGAATCTGGCCCTTTGAATGTAGCACAGTGATCATTTCTACAAACATGCAGTTCTTATAGCCCCCTAGATCATTTCGTTTTAATATTTCATTTTGTCTTTCAAGTCCATTGTTTGTGTGGATTGCAATCAGCGTTTCTGACGTCCGATAGAGATGTGCCCATTTCTGTTTTTTGAAAATAAAATAAATGTAAAAACATAAAATATATATATATTTTTTTTTTTACAATTTTGTTTTCATAAATGATCAATAACCTTGAATATTATCATAGATGTAAAAATATAGTTCTAATTTTTATGTAAAGTTAATAAAAGAATATTTGTTACCTGTATCTGAGGCATCCATTTGTGGGAAAACCATTTCTTTAATGTGCTTGTTTTTTTCCAAATATTTGAATCAGTTAAAGTTTGCAATGCCATGTTGTGATCTACAACAGATGAAGCAAATGCAATATTCCGTAACATGGTCAGCACAGTTTTGCGATTCTCATATAGCCCATGATCTCGTTTATTTACCCATTCAGTCCATGCTTTTTCACGGTGGAAGTCGCAAAGCAGTATTTTTGTGTCTGGTTTGAAACAAAAAAAATATCATTGGTAACCCATCTCATAATGAAACAATAGTGTTGCGTGGAATGTATGTGTATACATAATAGTGGTCAGTCACCATAAATATGATTACTTTGTTGGACCAGAAGGACATGCATACATTCTAGAAAATTAAGATTTATAGGGCCAGATTCAGGTACCTGCGCTGCGGCGTAACGTATCTCGTTTACGTTACACCGCCGCAAGTTTTCAGCGCAAGTGCTTGATTCACAAAGCACTTGCCTGTAAACTTGCAGTGGTGTAACGTAAATGCGTTCGGCGCAAGCCCACCTAATTCAAATGGGGCGTGTACCATTTAAATTAGGCGCGTTCCCGCGCCGAACGTTCTGCGCATGCTCCGTTAGGAAATTTCCCGACGTGCTTTGCGCGAAATTACGGCGCCCCGACGTGTTTTTTGAACGGCGATGTGCGTTACGTCCTTTCGTATTCCAAGGCGTCTTACGCAAAAAGAAAAACAAAAAATTGAAATTCGACGCGGGAACGACGGCCATACTTTAACATGACTGGTCTAAATCAAAGCCATGAAATAGCAGGCGTAAGTTTGCGACAGGAAAAGCCAACTAGCGACGACGTAAGAGAATGCAACGAACGTGCGTACCTTCGTGGATCGCCGTAAACAGCTAATTTGCATACCCGACGCTGGAAAACGACGCAAACTCCACCCAGCGGGCGCCGGAGTATTACACCTGCGATCCGAAGGCGTACGAAGCCGTATGCCTGTCGGATCGACGCCTAAAGCCGTCGTAACTTGTTTTGAGGATTCAAAACAACGCTACGATGCAGCAAATTTTAAAATACGCCGGAGTATCAGTAGATACGCCAGCGTATTACAACTATGAATCTGGCCCATAGTTATTATATATTGGAAAACAAACATTTGACAAATAGTAAAGTTAAATATAAACCACTACCTTGAAATATTCTGGAGATGGCATTCATTTCCTCAAGGCAAAAATCAACCAGGAAGCAATTGGGATTCCATGCCTTGTTCCACGAATGGAATATTTCCAGTGCCTCCTGTATGCGTGCTGACGTTTCATTTTCAGTGACAAAAGTACCAACAACAACATAGCACACATTTGTCCGTACACAAAGGAAAAACAGTGGTAGTGCATATCTTGTGGTTCTATACGTTGCATCCAAAAAAGTTATTTGGTTTCCGTATCTTTTTAAGATTTTTTTTTCTGCCATGCAGTCTGGTAAGCAAATAAGAATGTTCGAGGATTGCCGAGATCACCCGGCATGGTACTCAGTCTCCAATAATGATTGAGGTCTGGTGTCTCTACCTTCCATACATTAAGCTGATCCAATAAGTGTTCCTGATCGAACACTGAATTACGCCCTTCTTGTCTCGATCTACTCAATAGATTGGAAATATGTTTTCGGGTAGGATAAAACCTTCTCCGGCTCTCCTCTGGAAGTTCAGATGGCGGGAAAAGTTATTTTACAAAAGTATTTGTGTGCCTAAGAATTTCATTTACCGTCCGAACACCACTCCATGATTGTGTCTTGCACTCTCGGATCCACCTTTTCCCTTATGTTTGCCAGCTGTAACATAGAAATAATAATTTAGTTCATGATTAGGACATAACAAGCTTGTAATTATACATGTCAAGCTGTGTGACACGTCTTGTTTTTTGTTATTTATATGTATGGGAATTTAATCACTTTTGTACTACTGTAACTCATATCTTAACTATCAGAATATCCTTTTTGTATGTGTCATTACACAATAAAAACTCATTTTTTTATACTTTGTCTATAATCTATTAATTGCCCAAAAACCGCATTGGGAAATACCCTTGATAATAGGTGCTAGGTGTCATCCTGGATTCAAATCTCACCTTTCTGCCCCATGTCCAAACACTATCCAAATCCTGCGCCTTCACCTTCGCAACATCTACAAAATACGCCCCATCCTCACCAATTCAGCGGCAAAATTATTCATCCACTCACCTGTTATATCTTGTCTTGACTATTGCAAATCCCTCCTTATTGGCTTACCACAACAAAGGCTCCTCCCACCTTCAGTCTATCATGAATGCTGCTGCTAGACTCATCCACCTAAACAACCGCTCAGTGTCTGCAACACCCCTCTGCCAATCCTTACACTGGCTGCCAATAGCCAATATTAACAATGACTTCCAAAACCATACACAACTCTGGCTAAGGCCCCGTACACACGATAGAATCCATCCGCAGATAAATCCCAGCAAATGGGTTTCTGCGGATAGATCCTATGGTGTGTACACGCCAGCGGATCTGTTTCCGCGGAGAAATCTCCTCTGGGATGGATTCCAGCAGATCGAATATTTGTTGTGCTGCACAACATATCCATCTGCTGGAATCCATTCCAACGGATGGATCCGCTCGTCTGTACAGACTTACCGGATCCATCCGTCCAAAGGGATTCCCCGCACGCGTCGTAATGATTTGACGCATGCGTGGAATTCCTTATATGACAGCGTCGCGCCCGTCGCCGCGTCATAATCGCGGCGACGGCGCGACACGTCATCGGCAGAGGATTTCCGCGCGGATTTCAATGGGATGGTGTGTACACTCCATCCCATCGAAATCAGCGGATATCTTTGAGAGGATTTATCCGTGGAAACGGTCCGCTGGACCGTATCTGCGGATAAATCCTCTCGTGTGTATGGGGCCTAAGTCTATGGGGCAGATCCACATACATACGCTGCGCCCGGCGCATATGTAAGATACGCTACGCCGCTGTAACTTACTTGCCTTTGGTTTGAATCCTCAATGAATTTGCGCCGTAAATTACGGCGGCGTAGTGTATCTCTCGCGGCGGAATTCAAATTGGGCGGGTAGGGGGCGTGTTTCATTTAAGTGAAACGCGTCCCCGCGCCGAACGAACTGCGCATGCGCCGTCCGTAAAAACTCCCAGGGTGCATTGCTCCAAATGACGTCGCAAGGACGTCATTTTTTTCAACGTGAACGTAAATGGCGGCCAGCCCCATTCACGGATGACTTACGCAAATGACGTAAAATTTACAAAATTAGACGCGGGAACGACGGCCATACTTAACATTGAGTACGCCACCATATAGCAGCTTTAACTATACGCCGGAAAAAGCCGAACGGAAACAACGTAAAAAAATGCGACGGCCGGTCGTACGTTCGTGGATCGTCGGAAATAGCTAATT
Organism: Rana temporaria; assembly: GCF_905171775.1. NCBI lineage: Eukaryota > Metazoa > Chordata > Amphibia > Anura > Ranidae > Rana > Rana temporaria. The sequence goes on along the minus strand of NW_024404458.1, from coordinate 1,413,765 downwards.
TGCATACTCGACGCGGATTACGACGGGAACGACACCTAGCGGAAGCCGAAAAATTGCATCCAAGACCCAACGGCGTACGAAGACGTACGCCTGTTGGATCCAACACAGATGCCGTCGTGCCTGAAAATAACACCATAACTATACCCTCCACTCTTCCGAAGACCTTCTAATTTCCATCTCCCTTATCAACTCCTCCTATTTTTGCCTCAGGGACTTCTCTAGAGTCTCTACCAACCTCTGGAACTCTTTACCCCAACCTGTCCATCTATCTCCCACTCTGACTGCCTTTAGGCGATCCCTAAAAACTCATCTCTTCTGGGAAGTCTATCTCACCTTGACCTAACCACTGAACCCTTCACATTCTCAAACAATTCATCCCCACAGCTACCTCCTCATGTATCACTTTCCCCCTCCATTTTGGATTGTAAGCCCTCAGAGTCAGTGTCCTTCTTACCATGTTTTGTTAAATTGTATTGTAAAGTCTTCTATATATTAAAAAATAATGTGCAAACTGTTGGCGCAATATAAATGCTATATTATAATAATCGGAATAGCCCTATTAATGTACACTTGCTTTAATTTAAAACAGTAGATGCAATTGTAAACCATGTGATAACTAGTTTAAAATGAGACATCATATGAATTACCCTGTAACCTGCAATTCATCTGCCTAATTCAAACACTAGTGGCGCAGATTCACATAGAAATACATCGGCGCAGCGTATCAGAGATACACTACGCCGCTGTAACTTACTTTTGGCTGGTTCGAATCCTGGAAGAATTTGCGCCGTAAGTTACGGAGGCGTAGTGTATCTCTGGCGGCGGAATTAAAATCGGCGATTAGGGGGCGTGTTTCATTTAAATGAAGCGCGTCACCGCGCCAAATGAACTGCGCATGCTCCGTTTCTAAATTTCCCGGCGTGCATTGCGCGAAATGACGTCGCAAGGACATCATTTTTTAAACTTAGACGTGACTTACGTCCATCCGGATTCACGGACGACTTACGCAAAAAAAAAGGAAAAAATTAAAATTTAGACGCGGGAACGACGGCCATACTTAACATGGCAAATCTAACTATACGCCGCAAAAAAAACAGCTTTAACTATACGCCGGAAAAAGCCGACTAGAGACGATGTAAGAGAATGCGACGGCCGCGCGTATGTTCGAGGATTCAAACCAAAGATACGACGCGGGTAATTTGAAAGTACGCCGGCGTATCAGTAGATACGCCTGCGTACTCTGTCTGTGGATCTGCCCCAGTATGTTTATGAAATCTTACCTCTCCAGTACTTTCATGGTTTATATGTTCGGGGGAATTGTGTGACATATCCATGGATGCCTTTAACTTTTTCTGTAGTATGTTGTATAGCATTCCTAAGTTTTAAAGACAATTTTGCTTTTCGCTTTTGTGTCTTCTGTGTAATCTAATATAAAATTAGTATGTTAATTAAATAAGTTAAAAAATTGTAGAGAAAACGCGCTGACCAAGATAAGTGAAAATGAGAAAATATGGTATAATAAAGTGATATAGCAGCTGGCAAAAAAAACAGTCCAATAAACTGTGCAAGGATAAATAAACAAGATAATGCATCTATAAAAACCATATATAATAAACAAAAATAAAGGTATGAGTGGAATCCAAAACATAATTTCCAAAAGGAATAACGTTGAATACATTTCATGAATGGTGTAAAGGAATACTGCGTGATCCAGCCTTCACCAATGTGCTCCAAACACCCAATGTAAGATGTACTCTTACCAATAAATGAAGACTCTATCACGGAGTCAAAAACACTCATCTATATAAGTATGAATCAGTTATCACAGATCCTTCCAAGGGTAAATGCTAGTCAGATGATCCCATCAAATGTAATATATGTTGAGTAAGCGGAGTATCTCATAAGAAAGAGAGCATCCACGTAGTGTGATTCTGTAACCATAGGTTTATTTTTAGAAACAGAGGATAAAAGGTACTTACATTGGAGAAGCTAAAAGAGGCATGTATGCAACAAATCGTGCATAAAAACGATCAGTGTACACATCACGAAGAAGCGTGGCAGAGGCACGCCCTAGATGTTTCGTATCAACACAATAGCGTTTGTTTTGTAATTGATAATAAAGAAATTAAATGAGAATAATGTTAATTTTTCAAAAATATCTTGCTTATTTATAGGGTTGAGCGAACCCGAACTGTAAATTTCGGGTTCGTACCGGACTTTTGGGTTTTTGGTACCCGGACCCGAACCCAAACAATTTGCTGTAAGTTCGGGATCGGTGTTCGGCAATGTATTGGCGCGCTGCAGGGCAGCCAATCACCATTTGTTTTACTCGTTGGGATATGATCAACATGTACAAATATAGAAGGGGTCCATACAGTGAACTTGGTGTTGAGTTATTCACTTTACGGTCATCACTGAGGACAAGGGGGCACTCTTTACGTCTAGAGGAAAAGAGATTTCACCTCCAAATACGGAAAGGTTTTTTCACAGTAAGAGCTGTGAAAATGTGGAACAGACTCTCTCCAGAGGTGGTTCTGGCCAGCTCAGTAGATTGTTTTAAGAAAGGCCTGGATTCTTTCCTAAATGTACATAAAATAACGGAGTACTAAGATTTGTAGGTAAAGTTGATCCAGGGTAAATCCGATTGCCTCTCGGGGGATCAGGAAGGAATTTTTTCCCCTGCTGTAGCAAATTGAATCATGCTCTGCTGGGGTTTTTTGCCTTCCTCTGGATCAACTGTGGGTATGGAGTTGGGTGTATAGGATTTTACTGTGTTTTTTATTTTGTTTTTTTATTTTTTGTGGTTGAACTGGATGGACTTGTGTCTTTTTTCAACCTGACTAACTATGTAACTATGTAACTATGTAACTCGTGTGACCTAGAAGCCATCACAGCCATGCCTACTAATGGCATGGCTGTGATTGACCAGTGAGTATGTGACCCAGCATGTGACCCAGCCTCTACATATGCTAGAGGCACATAGCTCAGCTCGTCACTCTGCTTTAGATAGGGTAGGGAAAGGCTGTTGCTGCTCTGAGGGAGACAATTAGATAGGAGTCAGACTGTCCTGCTTCAGAAATCAAATTACACCAGCACTGCATATGTTCCTGTGAGATACTCTGCATATTACACCAGCACTGCATATGTTCCTGTGAGATACTCTGCATATTGCACCAGCACTGCATATGTTCCTGTGAGATACTCTGCATATTGCACCAGCACTGCATATGTTCCTGTGAGATACTCTGCATATTGCACCAGCACTGCATATGTTCCTGTGAGATACTCTGCATATTGCACCAGCACTGCATATGTTCCTGTGAGATACTCTGCATATTACACCAGCGCTGCATATGTTCCTGTGTGATACTCTGCATATTACACCAGCACTGCATATGTTCCTGTGAGATACTCTGTATATTGCACCAGCACTGCATATGTTCCTGTGAGATACTCTGCATATTACACCAGCGCTGCATATGTTCCTGTGAGATACTCTGCATATTGCACCAGCGCTGCATATGTTCCTGTGAGATACTCTGCATTAGATACTTTAGGGAAAGGTTCCTGATTGTGCTTATAGGGAGAGAAATATATAGGAGTCAGTCCTGCTTCAGAAATCAAATTACATCAGCCCTGCATATGTTACTGTGAGATACACCCTTTAGATACTTTCCTTCTATTGTGCTATTCAAAAAACATCCATTTAGGGAAAAAAAAAATTTTTTGCAGTGTTTCCTCCATATCTGTACGTGTGAGATAAACACTGTAGATACTGTTGTTCTATTGTGCTATTCAAAAAACACCTATTTAGGGCAACAAAAATATATTTTGCAGTGTTTCCTATAGTTTTTGCAGTGTTTCCTCCATTTCTGTACGTGTGAGATAAACATTTTGGGCTAGATTCAGATAGGTTACTCGGATCTAAAGATCCGCTCACCTATCTCATTTACGTTACGCTGCCGCAAGTTTTTCAGGCAAGTGCACAAAGCACTTGCCTGTAAAGTTGCGGCGGCGTATCGGAAATCCCCCGGCGGAATTCAAATTGGGCAGTTAGGGGGCATGTATCATTTAAATGAAGCGCACCCCCCGCGCTGACCGAACTGCGCATGTGCCGTCCCAAAAAAATCCCAGAGTGCATTGCTCTAAATGACATCGCAAGGACGTCATTGGTTTCGACGTGAACGTATATTACGTCCATCCGTATTCGCGAGCGATTTACGCAAACGACGTAAAATTTCAAAACTCGGCGCGGGAACGACGGCCATACTTAACATTGGCTACGCCTCATATAGCAGGGGTAACTATACGCCAGAAAAAGCCGAACGCAAACAACGTAAAAAAAAAAACACCGGGCGGTCGTTCGTTTCTGAATCGGCGTAACTCCTCATTTGCATATTCCTCGCGTATACAAATCAGGAGATACGCTGGCGTATCTCTTTTCTGAATCCAGCCCACTAGCTACTGTTTTTCTATTGTTCTATTCAAAAAACACCCATTTAGGGCAAAAAAATATATTTTGCAGTGTTTCCTCCAGTTTTTGCAGTGTTTCCTCCATATCTGTACGTGTGAGATAAACACTTTAGCTACTGTTCTTCTATTGTTCTATTCAAAAAACACCCATTTTTGGCAAGATCCTACATTTGAGAAATATGAGAAAAACGTCAAATAAGGGACGTGGCCGCGGTCGTGGTGCTGCTGGTGGAGCTCCTGTTAAAGGGAGAGGACGTGGTCGATCTGTGCCAGCTACAAGCACAAGTGAAACACCTTCCTCAGGTGCGAGTAGGCGACAGAGCCTGCAGCGGTATTTGGTCGGGCCTAATCCGGCTCTACGAATGTTGAGGCCAGGAGCAGAACAGGCGGTAGTAGATTGGGTTGCTGACAGTGCCTCCAGTTCCTTTACATTGTCTCCCAACCAGTCTTGTGCTGAAAGCTCAGAGTTGGCGCCTGCAGCCGATGTCCACCATCAGTCTTTCACCTGACCCCCTTGCAAATCAGCCAAGCAGTCTGAGCCCCAAATCATGCAGCAGTCTCTTCTGCTTTTTGATGACTCTGTTAGCATGTTTTCCCAGGGTCATCCACCTAGCCCAGCCCCAGAAGGGGAAGAGATTGAGTTTACCGATGCCCAACCACTTATATTTCAAGATGAGTACATGGGGAAGGCCATCACAGCACGTCTCGGATGATGAAGAAACACAGTTGCCAACTGCTGCTGCTTTCGCAATTGTGCAGACTGACAAGGAGGGCAGTGGTGAAGACTGGGTGGAAGATGATGTGGTGGACGATGAGGTCCTCGACCCCACATGGAATCAACGTCATGCAGGTGACCCGTGTAGTTCCGAGGAAGAGGCGGTGGTCGCACAGAGCCACCAGCACAGCAGAAGAGGGAGCAGGGTGCAAAAGCGGAGCGTCTGTCCCCTAGACAGTACACCTGCTACTGCCCAACACAGCAAGGGACCGAGCACATCAAAGCCAGGTCCAAGGAGTTCCCTAGCGTGGCAGTTCTTCACACAATGTGCTGATGACAAGACACGAGTGGTTTGCATGCTGTGCAATCAGAGCCTGAAGCGAGGCATAAACGTTCTCAACCTGAGCACAACCTGCATGACCAGGCATCTAAGTGCAAAGCACGAGCTGCAGTGGAGTAGACACCTCAAAAACCAAGAAAGGTCTCTGGCTCCTCCTGCTTCCTCTTCTGCATCAGTCTCGGGCCTTTCTGCCTCTTCATCCACCTCCGTAGTGACAGTGCCACCTGCCACCCCTCAATTTGAGGACCGGCAAGCAACACTACCACCTGGGTCACCAAACATCTCCACAATGTCCCATGGAAGCAATAAGCTCTCCATCTCCCAAACACTAGAGCGTAAGAGGAAGTACCACTCTACCCAACCGCGATCCCTGGCCCTGAATGCCAGCATTTCAAAATTACTGGCCTTTGAAATGCTGTCATTCCGTCTAGTGGAGACGCAGAGTTTTAAAAGCCTGATGGCATTGGCTGTCCCACAGTACGTCGTGCCCAGCCGCCACTACTTTTCCAGGCAAGCCATCCCTTCCCTGCACAACCAAGTGGGGGACAAAATCAGGTGTGCACTGCGCAATGCCATCTGTGCTAAGGTCCACCTAACTACGTATACGTGGACCAGTAAGCACGGTCAGGGACGTTATATCTCCCTAACAGCGCACTGGCTAAATGCAGTGGCGGACGGGCCTGAGGCGGATAGCAGTTTGGCGCATGTCCTTCCACCACCGAGGATTGCAGGGCGCTTCAGTTTGCCTCCTGTTCCTAACTCCTTCTACTCCGCTTCCTCATCCTCTACCGCCTCCTCATCCAGTCAGCGTAACAAATTCACCACCAACTTCAGCACAGCCATGGGTAAACGACAGCAGGCAGTTTTAAAATGTAAAAATGATACTACAGCGCTAATTAAATATTTAAAAAAATGTCATTAACAAAATAACCAAATAATAAACGCAGCAATAAAGTGATGTAAGTCAAACAAATGGTGCAAAAAATTATATATAATATATTGCGCTGAATATTAACTAAGATAATGTGAAAACCCCAAAATATACGTGATTCAATATATACACAGATCCACAAACAAAGGAAAGACGATTAGTCCAGTGGATACACCAGAGTTTCTTCCGTGCACAACACCCTGTGTAATGATTGAGAGATGTTTGATCTAATCACACTATGCAGGCTTCTGTTTCATATGTGCAGCACTTCCTCCACACTGATACAGCTCATAGAAGAAACAAGAGAAAAATCTTCATAGCGCAAATAGCATGAACAAATATAGGTAGAAAATTTCAGACTAGGTCTCACTCACGAATCCGCCGAGTTAAAAACAGCATTTAGGACAACCTGGCACCAATCCTTCAAATTTGGCCGCTCAGCGTCTCTGATGAACTCTCCTCATTCGGATCTGCGATCCGTCCCGCTCGTAACTCCTCCCCAAACTCGGCGGATTCGTGAGTGAGACCTAGTCTGAAATTTTCTACCTATATTTGTTCATGCTATTTGCGCTATGAAGATTTTTCTCTTGTTTCTTCTATGAGCTGTATCAGTGTGGAGGAAGTGCTGCACATATGAAACAGAAGCCTGCATAGTGTGATTAGATCAAACATCTCTCAATCATTACACAGGGTGTTGTGCACGGAAGAAACTCTGGTGTATCCACTGGACTAATTGTCTTTCCTTTGTTTGTGGATCTGTGTATATATTGAATCACGTATATTTTGGGGTTTTCACATTATCTTAGTTAATATTCAGCGCAATATATTATATATAATTTTTTGCAGGCAGTTTTAAAACTTTCCTGTTTGGGGGAAAAAACCCACACCGCGCAGGAGTTGTGGAGGGACATGGAACAACAGACCGATGAGTGATTGGTGGCAGTGAGCCTCAAGCCGGGCCTGGTGGTGTGCGATAATGGGTGAAATCTCGTAGCAGCTGTGGGCCTAGCCGGTTTGACGCACATCCCTTGCCTGGTGCATGTGCTGAATTTGGTGGTGCAGAGTTTCTCGAAAACTTACCCCGATTTGCCACAGCTGCTGCAGAAAGTGCGGGCCGTCTGTGAGCACTTTCGGCGTTCCCACCCTACTGCTGCTCGCCTGGCAGCGCAACTTCGGCCTTCCCGCTCACCGCCTCATATGTGACGTGCCCACGAGGTGAAACTCCACCTTGCACATGCTGGCCAGACTGTGCGAGCAGCAGCAGGCGATAGTGGAGTTTCAGCTGCAGCACGCACACGTGAGTCGCTCTGCGGAACAGAACCACTTCACCACCAATAACTGGGCCTCCATGCGTGTGCCTTGTTGAGCTGTTTAGAGTACTCCACCAACATGGCAAGTGCCGATGACGCTGTTCTCAGCGTTACTATCCCAGTTCTATGCCTCCTTACAAAAACGCTTCGGGCGATGATGGAAGAGGATGTGGAACAGGAGGAGGAGGAGGAATCGGGATCATTTCCAAGGCTTTCAGGGCAGTCATTCACAAGTGGCTCCCAGGGTGGGTTCCTCCACCAACAAATGCCAGGTGCACAATTGTCCAGCAAGGGCATAGTTCTGGAGGATGACGAGGAGGAGATGGAGGAGTAGGAACCATGTTCACAGCAGGGTGGCACCCAGACCAGCTCATGGCCATCACTGGTGCGTGGCTGGGGGGATACAGAGGACACAGACGATACACCTCCCACAGAGGACAGCTTTACGTTGCCTCTGGGCAGCCTGGCACACATGAGCGATTACATGCTGCAGTGTCTCCGCAACGACCGCCGAGTTGCCCACATTTTAACAGGTGCTGATTACTGGGTGGCCACGCTGATTGATCCCCGTTACAAGGACAATGTAATGTTTAATTCCCTCACTGGAGCGTGATCGCAAGATGCGCGAGTACAAGCGCACGCTGGTAGACGCGCTGCTGGTCGAATTCCCACCTGCCAGCGGGGGCACAGTGGAAGCACAAGGCGAAGGCAGAGGAATAGGTCGCCAATGCAGCCGGAGCACTGCCAGCACCTCAGAAGGCAGGGTTAGCATGGCCGATATGTGGAAAAGCTTTGTCAGCACGCCACAACAACCAGTACCACCAGCTGATATGGAACATTTTGGCAGGAGGCAGCATTTTACCAACATGGTGGAGCAGTATCTGTGCACACGCCTACACGTACTGAATGATGAGGTCTGCCCCCTTAAACTTCTGGGTCTCCAAATTGGGCACATGCTTGTCCTTTACGCCTTGGAGGTGCTGGCCTGCCCTATAGCCAGTGTATTAACTGAACGTGTATTTAGCATGGCAGGGGGCGTTATCACAGACAAGCAGAGCCGCCTGTCCAGAGACAATGTGGACAAGCTCACGTTCATTAAAATGAACCAGGCATGGATCCCACAGGACTTGTCCGTACCTTGTGCAGAATAGACACATATATCTGCCTTACCCAGCCATTCTCGTATTTCTGATCTTTCTAGGGTTGCCACCTCATCCCTTTAAAACCGAAAAAATATTAATTACACAGGTTCTCTGGCTGATTAAGGTGCTAATTAAACTCACTTGGTGCCTTATCGACATTAAATTAGCCCCAGAACCTGGGTAATTACTATGTGTTCGGGTTTAAAGGGATGAGGTGGCAATCCTAGATCTTTCTCACTCTTTTGGGGTGTACCCTAATTTAAAAAATAAATAAATTAAAAACAAAAAAACTGTGTTGGCTACCTCATCCTCCTCCACCCCCGCTTCCACCTACATCTCAACCTCCTACTCTATATGGACCTCGTACTCCTAGGTCAAGATTATTATTATTATTTTTTTATGTTATTTTAAGTTATTTCCCTATCCACATTTGTTTGTACTTGCCATGCTCTTACCAACATCAGCCCTCTAGCCCTTTCCATTACTTTTTTTAAGAGACATTTTAGTACTGAAAAGTTCGGGTCCCCATTTACTTCAATGGGGTTCGGGTTCGAGGTCAAGTTTGGGTCCCGAACCCGGACTTTTTTCCGAAGTTCGGCCGAACCCGTCGAAACCGAACATACAGGTGTCCGCTCAACTCTATTCATGAGGAATAAATCAAAGGGTCGCCTGTCTGCCATGCTTTGTTGTGCTGATGGTTGATTTGGATAAGAGGTTCTGCTGTGTCCCATCAATGGACTGATGAGGATGTTTTAGAATGCAGCCAAAAGTTTGTGAACCTCAAAAGATGTCCTCCCGGGATTATGGAAAGCAGATCACTGCTGTTAGGTGTCTCCTATTCTACATCACACACAACATAAACATTTCCCAGTACACTTACCAGCCAGCCTGCAAAAACACAAAACAAAGTGTCCTGTCTAACAATTCACACTAAAAACAGAGGTTCTAGTTACACACAATTACAAATATAAGTGTAATCCGCAGTGCCCACACCAAGGCTCCTCTATATACTGCGGTCCTAACTCTCTAGTCTTCAGAGTCTCCAGGTTGGAGAACATATAGCAGTGTATAGATTAAGGGAAGGTTTGTCTGGAGGGAGCCTGCTCCTCCTTAAAGGGACACAATGGAGACCCAGCAAGAGAACAATGACAGCTGAAGGTTGTGTCCCTGCCGCAAAATTCTGCTGACAAGCTGTGCAGATAAGTGACAACCACCCCAATCTATAACCAGCCTTTGCAATAAGGTGCACATGGAAAGGAGATACACATCACCTCTAAATTCTGAACAACATGGCTGCCCTGGTTCTTCTCACAGAGATTTTGGGGGTGCCCAGTTCACATTATCATCACAACAATCATTTCTACAGATGTTACAAAATCTGGCCACAGATTAACACAGGAATTTCCTATGATAGTCACAGCCATCTAGTGGCCATAATGAAATATATTTCCTGAAATATCTCCATTAGAAAAAAAATGTGGAATATCACATTATGGACATCAGATGGAGCGGATGATCATAAAAAAATCACAATATGAAATAAATACGGCCAACATTCCTCACAGATGGGCAAATACTTTTTTTTAAAACAGACCTCTAAGTGTTTGTGAAATCTTACACCACAAAATGTACTCAGCCAATGAGAGGCAATGACTCAATTTTTATTTTTATACTGCTATCAATGGCCAACACGGTACAACACTTCATCCATGTCTTTGGTGATCTCTGATCTCCTTATGAACTGTTTCTTACATGATGATGATCAGCCATGGAGTATATCTGAGGTGTATATCAGGGTGTGCTTCTTCCCCACATGTCCAGCAACATTCACATACAAGACATTTCCCGCACTCACTAATACACCTCAAGGGTTGTGTGGGATCCCTGATGTACAGGAAGACAGGACTTCAGTGAGGAACATTTCCCTCACTTAGGACAGGAAAGTGGCTTCTTCCCCGTGTGAGATCTCTGATGTCTGTAAAGATTGGACTTATCTGAAAAACATTTCCCACACTCAGGACAAGAATACGGCTTCTCTCCTGTGTGAGATCTCTGATTTGTGGAAAGATGGGACTTCACTGAAAAACATTTCCCGCACTCAGGACAGGAATACGGCTTTTCCCCCGTGTGAGATCTCTGATGTGTGTAAAGATTAGACTTCACTGAAAAACATTTTCCGCACTCAAGACAAGAATACAGCTTCTCCCCCGTGTGGGATCTCTGATGTATGAAAAGATTGAACTTCTTTGAAAAACATTTCCCACACTCAGGACATGAATATTGCTTCTCCCCCGTGTGAGATTTCTGATGTGACCCAAGGTCTGATTTTTGCACAAAACATTTCCCACACTCTGCACATGGATATGGCTTCTCCCCTGTGTGAGATCTCTGATGTGTGTAAAGATTAGACTTATCTGAAAAACATTTCTCGCACTCAGGACAGGAATATGGTTTTTCTCCAGTGTGCAATCTCTGATGTATGTAAACATCGTACTTCTGTGAAAAACATTTCCCGCACTGAGGACAGGAATATGGCTTCTCCCCCGTGTGAGTTCTTTTATGTCTGCGAAGACCAGACTTATCTGAAAAACATTTCCCACACTCAGAACAAGAAAACAGCTTCTGCTTTTTATGGGATATCTGATGGTTGTAGAAATCGGACATGTTTGAAAAACATTTCCCGCACTCGGGACAGAAATACGGTTTCTCTCCTGTGTGAGACCTTTTATGCACATAAAGTTTGGATTTAGAATGAAAAAACTTCCCACACTGCGTACAGGAAAATCTCTTCTCTGTTGGAAGGATGGCAGCATCCCTCACAGTCTGAGGTTCCTCAGGATAAGAGGAATACGATGGTCCGGCACCGTCCCTCACAGTCTGAGGTTCCTCAGGATAAGAGGAATACGATGGTCCGGCACCGTCCCACACAGTCTGAGGTTCCTCAGGATAAGAGGAATACGATGGTTCGGCACCGCCCCGCACAGTCTGAGGTTCCTCAGGATAAGAGGAATACGATGGTCCGGCACCGTCCCGCACAGTCTGAGGTTCCTCAGGATAAGAGGAATACGATGGTCCGGCACCGTCCCGCACAGTCTGAGGTTCCTCAGGGTAAGAGGAATACGATGGTCCGGCACCGTCCCTCACAGTCTGAGGTTCCTCAGGATAAGAGGAATACGATGGTCCGGCACCGTCCCGCACAGTCTGAGGTTCCTCAGGATAAGAGGAATACGATGGTCCGGCACCGTCCTGCACAGTCTGAGGTTCCTCAGGATAAGAGGAATACGATGGTCCGGCACCGTCCCACACAGTCTGAGGTTCCTCAGGATAAGAGGAATACGATGGTCCGGCACCATCCCGCACAGTCGGAGGTTCCTCAGGATATGAGGAATACGATGGTCCATCTACACTGTGTGGTGCCGGATGGACATTTGAGGTAGTCGGGTTTTCTCCTGGACTGTACTGTGTGATGTCCTCATCTTCTACTTTACAGTCTGGAGACAAAGCACGACAATCCTCTGAGGTTTTCCTCATCTCCCATCCATCTACTAAAATAGGAATACAAATATTATTACTAGACATGAGCTGATTGGTTCCCCTAAACCAGGACTCCGCCCACATCAGGCAGCTTTGTCTCTCAAGGTAACTAGTAAATGGCTCCTCTGATCTCCTACCAGATCATTTCTTTATTAATGGACCTTAGTCAGAGAGTGAGCAAACAATGAGAACTGTCTTTTATAGGAGTGACAGTGATGAGGGGATTATAGGATGAGTGTCCCCACCCCCTCTATCACTCATTGCCATCTTCCCAACACAAGAAGTCCTGCACTTCCTTATTTAGTCCTTGATTTAGTCATGAATAACAGAGGGGCTGAGCCCCACCAGAGGTCAGAGAGTGAGAATGTGGGGAGATCAACCAAGATGAAGACTGGACTGATCCTGAAGACCCCCATCATTGGGTTATTGACTCCTCCCTCATTATCACTTTCTGTTTAAGGTTCCAAAGTTTTAGGACATCATCACATTATTATCACCATGTAAAAGTATGTGCTCCAATCACATAATAAGATATAAAATGTCCAGCTGGTAGGAAATGGGTGTAACAAAAGAGAATACCGTGTTTCCCCGAAAATAAGCCTAGGTCTTATATTAATTATGCCAACAAAAGACACAGTAGGGCTTATTTTCGGGGTAGGTCTTACCATGTCTTACCAGGTCTTCTCTCCCCCTCTCCCTCCCTGCCTCTCAGGAATCCCCAGTGTAAACTGAGTTAAAATGCTTGTAAAATCCTATAATCCACTCTATTACAGTAGTATATAATTTACAATGTGTGCGTTTCTGTAATATAATTGTGCCAAATACATTTGTTATAGCGGCGCTCTGCACTCCTGTTTCCCGCCGGAGCTCTCTTCCCCACAATTATATTACAGAAGCACACACATTGTACATTATATAATACTGCAATAGAGTGGATTATAGGATTTTACAAGCATTTTTGTAACTAGGGCTTATTTTCGGGGTAGGGCTTATATTGCAGCCCTCCTGGAAAATAACGCTAGGTCTTATTTTCAGGGTAGGTCTTATTTTTGGGGAAACAGGGTATATATTCTGTGTATATATAGCAGTAGATAGAGGGTAGAGAGCAAAAGAGTATAAGATAGGAGTATGTAATGTACAATACAAATTATACAGTGTAAGGGCCAGGACTCATAATATTGGTATTCAGTAATCAGTGGAAGCTTAAATGTTTACATGAGACAAGTTGCAGAGGTCCCACACCGCTGCCTCCCATCTCCTGAGACTGCACTCAGTGACTTGGGTCTGAGACTATACAGACATATCCCTCCACCCGACACAGACAATAGAACAAGTAATCCTGGGAGAATTGTTCTGTCAGAGATTTTGCTAGACCCGTTTATGGGGCACAAGACCTCTAATCTGTTGGAAGGACGGCACATGCCCCAGATGCCTCGGTAGAGCAGCACCTAAGGCGAAAATCAACATTTTGCTGCCAGCTGAACCCCAGAATCTCCATAAATCCAGTCTAGAGACATAAATTGTGTCTGCAGCACAGAGAAGGAAGATTATCCGAGAGAAATACAGGAATACAGGACGGGGAACACAGCTCAGGAAAGTGACCAGGGGATTACAGGCTGATATCACCCAGTCCCCGCCCTACTCTGGATCAATCAGTGAGCAGTATGGGTGGAGGAATGGATTTAGTGTTAATGACCCACCTGTGCTGATCTCTCTAGGAGTGTCCTCCTCTATAAATGTCCCCGTTATTCCATCCTCCTCCATAGACTGCTGATCATCCCTCACATACGTCTCTTCTTCTTCTGATTTCACCTCAAATTCTATATCGATTGGATCTCCACTCTAAACCAAGAGAATGAGAGAGAATATCATCTGTAAGATATAATCTTTATTATTGTGACATCACATAGAAAATCCACACATTGTCTCTAAAAGTGTGTTTTAAAACCTCCGCCCCACCGACCTTGTAACAGTGGGGGATGGTGTGACCTTCCTGTGTGGAATCCCGGGAATACAGAGGACGGGGACATCTCTCTGGTGGGTTCCTGGTATTAGGTGGCTCCATCATATCCTTGTAAAGTATGGGGGGGGTGTAATGGCGCTTACCACTAATAAATTAATAATGGATAAAAATAATTAATAAAAATGTGTTTCACTCCTTATTCCTTAAAGAAACCTCCAAACATCAATAACAAATGATGAGAAGGATGAATACCGTGAAAAATAATGAATAACCAAAATATGATTGACTAAAAACCATTAAGGTCATCAGACACTTTTCAAATAAATATCTCAAAGTGATAATAAATAAACGTGCGAAAAATATATCCTTCAGTGAATAAATTAGTGACATCAAGCATCCAGTGTGTAATAAATTAAACAAAAAACATTTTGCAAGAAAAAATTGCAATAAAATATATATATCGAAAAAGGTCCATGTGCACAATCCCTGTGCTAAAAAAATTCCAACAAATGAATCAGTGCTTCAATAAAGTTTTCAAACAGTGCGTAGTGTTTCAAATAATAATAATCCAAATAAAGTATTTCCAAAGTGCAAATGTGCTTGAAAGATAACTGTAATCCACCGTACAATCTTTAAGTGTAAATGTGCAGAACCAACACCAGTGTATGGTAGTACAAGCCTCTCACCTCAAGAAAGGCTATAATGAGCCTATAATGAAATGCTGAATAGCCCAGCAGGTATCCCTGTAGATCAGTGTTTCTAGGACAGATCCTTCTCCATAATCCCAGCTGCAGCTCTCACAGGTCCCAGTCAGAACGCTCCCAGCATAGATGGCACTCAATAAAACACATATGATATCCCCATAGTGTAGTATGCAAACATGGGTTTTAATGAGAAAAAGGAAATGCACTCACATTTAGAACGATAAAATAAAACATCAAGCAGCATAAAGCTGACAGGCGTGTGTCTCTGAGTAGTCTCCGTTCTCGGCCGCGAACGGAGATGACGTCACCGACGGCTCTCCTGAATCTTGACGCGTTGCGTGGCAGCCCGACGCCACTTAATCATAGGATGATCTTATGATTAAGTGGCGTCGGGCTGCCACGCAACGCGTCAAGATTCAGGAGAGCCGTCGGTGACGTCATCTCCGTTCGCGGCCGAGAACGGAGACTACTCAGAGACACACGCCTGTCAGCTTTATGCTGCTTGATGTTTTATTTTATCGTTCTAAATGTGAGTGCATTTCCTTTTTCTCATTAAAACCCATGTTTGCATACTACACTATGGGGATATCATATGTGTTTTATTGAGTGCCATCTATGCTGGGAGCGTTCTGACTGGGACCTGTGAGAGCTGCAGCTGGGATTATGGAGAAGGATCTGTCCTAGAAACACTGATCTACAGGGATACCTGCTGGGCTATTCAGCATTTCATTATAGGCTCATTATAGCCTTTCTTGAGGTGAGAGGCTTGTACTACCATACACTGGTGTTGGTTCTGCACATTTACACTTAAAGATTGTACGGTGGATTACAGTTATCTTTCAAGCACATTTGCACTTTGGAAATACTTTATTTGGATTATTATTATTTGAAACACTACGCACTGTTTGAAAACTTTATTGAAGCACTGATTCATTTGTTGGAATTTTTTTAGCACAGGGATTGTGCACATGGACCTTTTTCGATATATATATTTTATTGCAATTTTTTCTTGCAAAATGTTTTTTGTTTAATTTATTACACACTGGATGCTTGATGTCACTAATTTATTCACTGAAGGATATATTTTTCGCACGTTTATTTATTATCACTTTGAGATATTTATTTGAAAAGTGTCTGATGACCTTAATGGTTTTTAGTCAATCATATTTTGGTTATTCATTATTTTTCACGGTATTCATCCTTCTCATCATTTGTTATTGATGTTTGGAGGTTTCTTTAAGGAATAAGGAGTGAAACACATTTTTATTTTTATCCATTATTAATTTATTAGTGGTAAGCGCCATTACACCCCCCCCCCCTTACTTTACATTGTTGCTGGTGCGTGAGCATCTTTTAGTAGTGGCTGCTGCCTTCATATTTTATCCATATTATTGTTTCCTATTCATATATGAATATATTAGGTTTTAGTGTCCTAGAGTGGTTTTGCGCATTAGTTCCCCCCCTTACACATATGATCTGTATGGAAGCCCCAGTGTGAGGGTGCGGAGATTTGTCATTGTAACAGTTTTGGAAATTACATATAAGCTGTGTATTATACCATTAAAGTCTGTCTTGTTCCAGCAGTAAGCGTGACCCATGTGTGGCTTAATGGGTGATTCCAGGAATATCCCTCCTCGTGGAATATTGGGGTGATTTTCTTTATGGGGAGAAGGGAAGACTTTGACGGGGATATCATTCTAATACCGTCACAATTGGTTGGCAGCAGCGGGATTTTCCCTTCTACTCTCCTTTACACCCGGATTCCAAGCAGACACTGGAAGAACTACTGGAAGTCGTGGAAGGATTGCTAGCAACAAAACCAAGCGGGGCATCATAGCAGAATTAATGGAGCTAGACCAGGAGAACTTGGTTGCAGCAACGCCAGCAGTACAAGAGATGGAGACACCAGTGATTCAGGAAGAGGAATCACCAGCCAACAAGCTAATGAGAGAGAAGCTAGCATGGTTCGGTCCGAACCCAACGGCGGATGTGGTCCTGAAAGTGATGGACCTGTTAGCAAAGGCAGAACTACAGAAGGCTAAACAAATAAGAGACGCAGAACTACAGAAGGATAAACAAATAAGAGACGCAGAACTACAGTTAAAACTGGCAGCAGTCCAACAAGCAGCCGCACATTCTCCAAACAGTGAGTACAGCACAGCAGACGCAAGGAAGATTCCGTTTAGCGCTTTTAAAGCTTTTGATGAAAAGGACTGTGAGATTGATAACTACCTGGCAGACTTTGAGCGACAATGTAACCTGCACCGAATAGCTAGAGAGTGGGTTGCAATATTGTCAGGCAAACTGTCAGGCAAAGCTTCTGATGCTTTTCGGACCGTGCCAGATCAGGATATCCATAGCTACGCCCGGGTTAAAGAAGTGCTCCTGGCTCGTTATGCAGTAACCCCAGAGTCCCACCGACAGAAGTTCAGGGACTCACGCAAAACCACGAAAGACTCTTACACGGAATGGGCATGCCAGTTATCCCTGTCGGCCTCTAACTGGGTTAACAGCAGCCAGGCCACCACCGCAGAGGATATTTTGCAACTAATGCTCCTGGAGCAATTTTACAATCACATCCAGATGGACGTCAAAGACTGGGTGAGAGATCGCAGGCCCATGACTCTACCAGAGGCCGCCAAGTTGGATGAATATGCGGATACTCACAAGACGAACCAGGTCACACCACAGGTACAACCTCCACGACCAACGGTGCCCTCACACCCACCAGCCGCTAGGTACCAACCTCCTAACAGACCGGTGACACCTAGCCCTCGCTATCCACGCCAGGAGGACAATGAACAACGCTGCTTCCGGTGCAAACAGCTGGGTCACTTCAAGCAGAATTGCCCCATGAATGACAACACCAGGTCAAATTGGTCTCAACCTGGGTACCGCCCACCAGCAGCAGCCCATTGTGTAGACTCGGCTTGGGATCTCCAGGAGCTGGGTCAGGAAGAACCATTGGGCACCCCTTACGAAGCCCTCATGGTACAATCTGTTATTACGGACAACAGGGAACACCATTGTCAGCTGGTCATGGGCGACAGCCATGAGCCGAAGGGGCCCTGGAGGGAGCTGGGCAGAAAGAGGCACAGCCGGCTACCCTCCAAGAAGAAGAGGTCCTGGAAGCCGTATAACAAGCTGACCTGGGAGGAGAAGAAGCGACTGGAGGAGAGGGAGTCGCAGCGGGCGTCCCAGATGCGGGCCGAGATGTTCGCCAAGGGCCCACCGGTAGCCCCTTACACCACCACCCAGTTCCTGATGATGAAGGACCACGTGGAGAGCCTGCATAAGCCGCATGGAGGAGAACAACCGCCTGAGGTCACAGCAGGCCGACCCCCCCAGGCTCCATGAACTAGAGATGGAGCTGCAGAAGCTCAAAGAGGAGAACCGGCGGCTGCGGAGGGAGCAGGGGGTGGCTGACCCTATGGGGCACTGATCCCCCCCCGGACTCTGAGCACCGGTGCTACAGCATTTCAACAAATATAACTTTTTCTTTTTATGAATCTCCTGTGATTGTCACTTCAGAGCCATAACCTGCCCCCTCCCATAGCGGGACACCTAGACGGCGGCGCACAGACCCATTCGCCGTCTTCACACTGACTTCTGGTGACTCTGCAGATCGCACAAAGACTTGGGGACTGACCGGTGTGTGATCTGACGACCCGGTGGCATACCTGAGTCGGAAGCAGTTGCCAAGGGAGGTCAGTCACGCCAAACTGAGTTAACCTCAGACTAAAAGCTCTGAACCCGTCAACCCTACAGGACCAGGAAAGGTCCAACCGGGTTGCCGGAGCAGGGAGAAAAAGGGGGGCCATTGTGAAGGATGCTTCAGTGGAATTCTCCCTGCTAGTAATTGTGTGTGTGTTAGAGGATTTCAGGTGTGACTCACTCCTCGGCTAACAGGCTGTTGATATGGTAATGACCCTTCCTCAGCAAGTCCTATTTCAAAGGGTAAATAGTCTATTGTGTGTGTGAAGAAGCCCTGTGGTTACTGTTTACTGTGATTAGAAGTGGCTCATGTTAATTATTCTGATTGCTTCATTGTGGTAATTATCTCTTCTATGTGGGGCCAAGCTGTCTAGATAATGTATTCTGTACTAGTACTGTACTAGAACTAGTAATTACCTTCACTGATGTCATTATCTAAAGAAAATGTGTTTTCAGGGTCGGCTCCGAAATGTCTGCCTATGATCTGTATGGAAGCCCCAGTGTGAGGGGGCGGAGATTTGTCATTGTAACAGTTTTGGAAATTACATATAAGCTGTGTATTATACCATTAAAGTCTGTCTTATTCCAGCAGTAAGCGTGACCCATGTGTGGCTTATTGGGTGATTCCAGGAATATCCCTCCTCATGGAATATTGGGGTGATTTTCTTTATGGGGAGAAGGGAAGACTTTGACGGGGATATCATTCTAATATCGTCACAAACCCCTTAAAGACTACCACTCTGAAGAACAGAGGTTCATTGAAGTGTTTTCAATCAGGTATTGAAAACACCTGTGGATGTCAGGGAGCAGCAATAAAGCCTAATAAGCACCAATCAGGCAGCTTTAAAATGACTGATACTCAGCTCCTTCTAGACATTTACTGGTGTGGTTACAAACATGGTGAAGTCAAGAGAATGGTCCGGGAAGACAAGAGAAGAGGTGATTACTCTTCACAGGAAGGGCAATGGCTATAAGAAGATTGCAAATATGTTAAACATACCAAGAGACACCATAAGAAGCATCATTCGCAAATTCAAGCCAAAGGGCACTGTTGAAATGTTACCTGGTCGTGGCAGAAAGAAGATGCTGACTTCGACTGCTGAGCGCTACCTGAAGCGTAGAGTGGAGAAAAGTCCCCTTGTGACTGCTGAGGAACTGAGAAAAGATTTGTCAGATGTGGGTACTGAAGTTTCTGCTCAGACAATACGGCGCACACTGCGTAATGAAGGTCTCCATGCCAGAACTCCCAGGCGCACCCCCTTGCTGTCTCCAAAGAATAAGAAGAGTCGACTGCAGTATGCAAAAATCATGTGGACAAACCACAGAAGTTTTGGGATTGTGTTCTGTGGACTGATGAAACAAAATTAGAAGTGTTTGGGCCCATGGATCAACGCTATGTTTGGAGGAGGAAGAACAAGGCCTATGATGAAAAGAACACCTTGCCTACTGTGAAGCATGGCGGGGGGTCAATCATGCTTTGGGGCTGTTTTGCTTCAGCAGGTACAGGGAAGCTTCAGCGTGTGCAAGGTACCATGAATTCTCTTCAGTACCAGGAGATAGTGGATAACAATGTGATGCAGTCCGTCACAAACCTGAGGCTTGGGAGACGTTGGACCTTTCAACAGGACAATGATCCCAAGCATACCTCCAAGTCCACTAGAGCATGGTTGCAGATTAAAGGCTGGAACATTTTGGAGTGGCCATCGCAGTCACCAGACTTAAATCCGATTGAGAACCTCTGGTGGGACTTAAAGAAAGCAGTTGCAGTGCGCAAGCCTAAGAATGTGACTGAACTGGAGGCTTTTGCCCATGACGAATGGGCGAAGATACCTGTAGATCGCTGCAAGACACTTGTGTCAAGCTATGCTTCAAGTTTAAAAGCTGTTATAACTGTAAAAGGATGTTGTACTAAGTACTAAGATTGAATGTCAATTGGGGGTTGAATAAAACTGATAATGATGGGAGCACAGAAAAGACATTGTGGTTATTTCATTATAAATGTTATGTTATATTTGTCTGACCTACACGTGCCTCTTTGATTTAATTGTAAGCAGGATGACAGGATGATCAAAATCAATGTCAAACTTGGCAAAACAATCAATTTCAGTGGGGGTTGAATAATTTTGAATATAACTGTATACACACTGTATTGGTGTGAAAGATATTAGGAGCTGTATTTGTCAAGCGTAAGTTAAAAGTTATTCTAAATGATTTCAGCTAATAGGAATGTTAATTACCTATTAGCAATATATGGGATAGGCTTTCCCAATAATCTAGACCAGCCGCCGGTATGATTGAAGAACTTGACATGTGTTTGACAGTTTTTGACAATGGTGTTTTGTGAATCTTAAATCACAGGATGTCGTAAATTATCTTCGACTCAAGTAGAAATAATATTAGAAATTACTTCTAATATGCTACTGCCCTCTTGTGGTAAAAAAAAATACTTAAATATTCAAGATGGTGTTTATTTGGTTCCTATGACAACCTACTAAAAACATTGTCATTTGCTGTCGTCAGTCACGTAGCTGTGACACACACACACTTTTGGGAGTAAGATAAAAGTAGCAGCTAATATAGCAGGAGAAACTAATTCTGGGAGGCACTCGCTCTTTGAAGAGATCTCTCTCGGGGGTCTACATCTAAAGGAAGCTGGAAGGAGGAGATCGTGAACGCAAACATGTAGGGGTTAAAAGAGGAGTCCTTATGGGACTCCTCATTACCTTACGGGAGGCTTCTCGAACAGACAGAACCTGGTAAAGTATTAGTTTATTTATTATTACCTGTTTGGTAATGGAATTGTTTTTGCATATACAGTACATTAACTAAAACCATTTAAATATATGGCAAAGCAAGTGTTGGAATTATGTTATTTTTTACTGCAGTATGAAATAATTATAATCCAAATATTAAGAGACACACACAAATTTGGTTTGTCTTTAACCACTTAAGGACCGGACCAATATGCTGCTAAATGACCCAAGGGTTTTTTACAATTCGGCACTGCGTCGCTTTAACAGACAATTGCGCGGTCGTGCGACGTGGCTCCCAAACAAAATTGGCGTCCTTTTTCCCCACAAATAGAGCTTTCTTTTGGTGGTATTTGATCACCTCTGCGGTTTTTATTTTTTGCGCTATAAACAAAAATAGAGCGACAATTTTGAAAAAAAATGCAATATTTTTTACTTTTTGCTATAATAAATATCCCCCAAAAACATATATAATTTTTTTTTTTCCTCAGTTTAGGCCGATACGTATTCTTCTACATATTTTTGGTAAAAAAAAAAAAATCACAATAATCGTTTATCGATTGGTTTGCGCAAAATTTATAGCGTTTACAAAATAGGGGATAGTTTTATTGCATTTTTATTATTTTTATTTTTTTTACTACTAATGGGGGCGATCAGCGTTTTTTTTCATGACTGCGACATTATGGCGGACGCTTCGGACAATTTTGACACATTTTTGGGACCATTGTAATTTTCACAGCAAAAAATGCATTTAAATTGCATTGTTTATTGTGAAAATGACAGTTGCAGTTTGGGAGTTAACCACAAGGGGGCGCTGTAGGAGTTAGGGTTCACCTAGTGTGTGTTTACAACTGTAGGGGGGTGTGGCTGTAGGACTGACGTCATCGATCGAGTCTCCCTATAAAAAGGATCACTCGATCGATACGCCGCCACAGTGAAGCACGGGGAAGCCGTGTTTACATACGGCTCTCCCCGTTCTTCAGCTCCGGGGAGCGATCGCAACGGAGCGGCTATAAACAAATAGCCGCGCCATCGTCCCAGGTTCCTCCCCGTGGGAATCCAACCTCCTCATGTAGCGGGGGGGGGGGGGTCCGGATCGGACCCCCGACCGGCGGAAAGGCAGGGACGTACAGGTACGCCAATGTGCCTGTACGTGCCATTCTGCCGACGTATATCTACATGCGGCGGTCAGGAAGCGGTTAAAAGGCTAAATGGCAAAATCTATACAATGGTTTTGATGTGATGCCTGTGTAAAATAGATTCCCTCTAAATGTAAAATAAGCTTGATTGTATTGTCAAACCTGTGTACAATATGACATTGGGTTTGTACACGTATAAGGCCCCGTACACACCATAGAATCCATCCGCTGAAAAATCCCAGCAGATGGGTTTCAGCGGATAGATCCTATGGTGTGTACACGCCAGCGGATCTGTTTCCGCGGATATTTCTCCCCTGGGATGGATTCCAGCAGATCGAATATTTGCTGACATGCCAAGCATATCCATCTGCTAGAATCCATCCCAACGGATGGATCCGCTGGTCTGTATAGACTCACCGGATCCATCCGTCCGAAGGGAACCCCCGCATGCGTCGTAATGATTCGACGCATGCGTGGAATTCCTTATATGACAGCGTCGCGCACGTTGCCGCGTCATAATCGCGGCGACGGCGCGACATGTCATCACCAGAGGATTTCAGCGCGGATTTCAATGCGATGGTGTGTACACTCCATCGCATGAAATCCGCCTAAATCCTCGAGAGGATTTATCCGCGGAAACGGTCCGCTGGACCGTATTCGCGGATAAATTCTCTCGTGTGTATGGGGCCTTAGAAGTGTGAGCAGGAGATCTGTTTGTGTTGAGAAGAGATAACATAGTGTCAATGTAAACAAGAGTATTTACATAAAGCTGTGATGTCACGGAAGGTTATTTTACAAGTTACCAGGTTTTAAATATACAAGGATGATTTAAGTAAGAACTATGAATATACCTTGTCCTATAATGCAAATATTATCTGAACATTTAACCATCATTTATCTCTGATTGTAGAAGTATATCAATTATTTGTTTTATCACAAATTATACCTGATTTAAATGTTGCATTATATCTTTAGTTAATAAATATATATATGTTAAATATTTATTTGTGTTACTTGTCTTCAAACTAGCAAGGATCAAAGGACTTAGAATTTCTTGGTTAATATTGTAGGAAGTTGTAAATCTCCCAATTTAAAGATTTGCATATTTCCATAAATACAATACTATTATAATATTTCAGTATAAATATTCTGACAGTATTTGGAGGCACTATGCTGAAATACATCAATGGTTCTGACAACTTGATTTTTATACATTCTAGCCATTACATTGCCCCCTCCCCTCCCCCGTATTTTGTTACCTTTGCATACACCCTATGAAAAAATGCATGTCGAAAATGACTTATGCATTTTTGACATGCGTTTTTGCATAGGGTGTATCAGTATAGCCCTGTAGTTCTTATTTATTGTCCATTGCAGGGGATGAGCACATGTTGCATGACTTATGCATTTTTCGACATGCGTTTTTTGCATAGGGTGCATCAGTATAGCCCTGCATTTCTAAATTATTTCTATTTATTGTCTATTGCAGGGGATGAGCACATGTTGCATGACTTATGCATTTTCGACATGCGTTTGTGCATAAGGTGCATCTATATAGCCCTGCATTTCTAATTGATTTACCAATATATACATACTCTTTTGAAGAACATTTAACAGCTTCCCATTTGTGTATATTTTATCATTTAGGAGGTTCTCTTATATTAGTGTCCGATTTGTAATTTGTAATTTTTTTATTTTATTATTGGAATATTTTATGATGCCGTACAATGCACTTTAATCAGTGATGTTGTAACACTATGAACCATGTAGATACATTGTGCTTGAGTCAGATGATATTTCTGTCTAAAACACTTGCATATAGGATATCAGCGCTTTGCGATCATGGGGACATGGTGTGTGCGCAGGTGCTGGATCAGGTGCCATAGGGGTGGGTATAAAGAGAGGGAGTGGTTGAACAAGTAGCCGTGACGAAACGTTGGGGGCGTGACTGCATGACAGGAATCTACACTGACGTGAGACACCACAGCTAAGCACGGGATACGATCAGTACGGTCTGGGATCCAGGAGGAGGCGAAAGACTTTGAGCGCATATCTCGGGCCTGCTGTGACCGCAAAGCACTGCAGAGCCATCTGGTTTTTAAAGTTCGTCATGTGAGTGTAATGATTGAAGTGTTTGTGTGAATTTTAATAAATTGGTCGTTACTATTTTACACTATTGGAGCACTTTTTCTTATTTACATGTATGGATAAACCCTGAGTTGAAACACAGTTGTATATTGGATGGTCGTTTTGTCCTGAGTTGAAACACAGTGGATGGTCATTTAACCCTTTGGAGTTCTAATTAACAAGCTCTTGAGCCAAACACGAGAGTGGGAGGCAATTTTAGCTGGCGAGTGCGATTCCAGAGGAATGGTGTCACAAGCACGGTGGTGGGGGTGGAAGTTTTTAAGTTTTTAAGATTGCATCTTGTTTGAATATCACATCACTTTATGGACTATTCATTTATTTATTAATTAGTCACATGGGACTATATATATATACACAGCCCTCAAAATTTCCACTCGCCTACTAGCATTTGGCGAGTGGATTTAAGCTGGGGGCGAGTGATGACAGGGCTACATGACCAATCTCCCTCCAATCTGTGCCTACACTTAGAGTCCCAATGAGATTGGCGGCCGAAGAGGAAAGGTGCATGCTCGGGAAAAGTAGTCTGGTGAGCCACGCACAGGCAGAGCAATACACAGGTGCTCTCCTTACAATTCTCATTAAGCCATGGGACCTAACAGTATGACCTCTCTGAGCCTGCCCCCCTCCCCCGGGCCCCGACCAATGTAGCTGGAGAGCAGAAAGTAATGAGTGAGGTGGAGGATTGCCAAAATTACCACTCTGGTGCAGCGCTCACTGAAAGTTGCCCTGACATGAGAGCGGCAGTCTTCTAGTTTGTGCAGTTTTCTTCTCCTTGTGCTCTATGTAAGTGTCCAACAGTTCAGCCTGAGCACTGTGAGCAGACTGGTCTCAATGTGTGCTGTGCGCTGTCAGTGTGCGCTGTGCTATGGTGTCAATGGCTGTGCAGTTGTGTGGATCTCAGTGCTGGATTGTACTCCCTCCCGCTGTGCTGTAGCTCCTCTCCTCACTGCCAGCCTGAATAAAGGGGGAAGTGGGGACATGTAAGCGTGGAGCCGCACACACAGGCTCTTGATGATGAGATGAATGGGAGAGAGAGAGGATGGATGGGAGTTGCAGAGGAGACAGCAAGAGAATGGGGAAGAGACCCAGTTCTAGTGCCCTGTCCCTCTGATCTGCCCCCAGTGCCCTGTCCCTCTGGTCTGACCCCAGTGCCCTGTCCCTCTGGTCTGACCCCAGTGCCCTGTCCCTATGGTCTGCCCCCAGTGCCCTGTCCCATTTTGTTAAAGTTTTTGTTGGTAATATTTAATTTTGTAACTTGATTCTGCATAAAACATTTAACAGTGTCATT
Organism: Rana temporaria; assembly: GCF_905171775.1. Lineage (NCBI taxonomy): Eukaryota > Metazoa > Chordata > Amphibia > Anura > Ranidae > Rana > Rana temporaria. Next base: position 1,387,614 of record NW_024404458.1, on the reverse strand, counting down.
CCATGAGATAATATACGAGGGCGTGTTTACGGGTGCAATTAGGCGCAGGGCAATGTATGAATTAGGAGGGGCAACTGGTGGCGAGTAACTCTTGAGGCCTGGCTAGTAGCTCAGGACTTGAAATTTTGAGCCCTATATATATATATATATATATATATATATATATATATATATATATATATATATATATATATATTTTTTTTATTAGTTTTATCACTAGTGATTTGTTTACAGTTATTTAGTGATTGGCACTTGGGTACTGATCACATTTTTGTCTTATTTCCCACATTGTTGCAATACATTTTACAATACTATATACATTTTTCAGATCTGCGCCCCTCTTTTGTGGCTCTTGTTAGCTCCACCTCTTGGGGGCACTGTCCATGCCGGCTCTCCATTCAGATCCAGATAAAATTAGAAAGGAGGTATCCTCATCACTAAATGCAGCAAGACCTCATTAATTGGAAAAATCCCCACGTCTTTATACCAAGTGGTTGGTTTGTTATCCATTGGACCATTAGACATCTGACACCGCCCATCCGCTATACACCTGTGCATCATTTATTGTTAGGAACATGTGATTTGTGAGTATTTATATATGTAACTGCCAGTCTCTCTGAAAATTAACCGTTATATGTAATACTACTGAGAATTTAATCACATTTTTGGTATACTTAAATAATGTACCCTTTTCTATTAGAAATACACAAGCTTACTTTCACTCAATCCCTGAAGAAGGAAATATATATATCATAAGGAGGAACAAAACTTCTTATGCTCTCCGAAACATGTAGGATTGTTGTTGCCATTACAATTTGTAGCAATTCATAGCTACAATTACATCTTGTATTGCAGCAGTAAGCAGTTGTATAATCATGTCTTGTTTCCAGGATTGGTTTTCAAATGTATATATTTTTGTATATTAATCACATAAGGACTGCCGCACGACTATACACATCGACAGAATGGCATGGCTGGGCACATGGACGTATATATACATCCTCTTTAAAAGCCCAGCCGTAGGTCGCGAGCGCGCCGCCAGCAGCACGCTCATGATCCAGTCCGAAGCTCCTTGACCATGCCTGCGGCACCCGCGGAAACGATCGCTGTTACACTGTTTTGCTAGAAAATTACTTAGAACCCCAAACATTGTACTTTTTTTCTAACAACCTAGAGAATAAAATGGCGGTCATTGCAATACTTTCTGTCACACTAGGGTTGTCCCGATACTAGTATCGGTATCGGGACCGATACCGAGTATTTGCGCTAGTACTTGTACTCGCGCAAATACTCCCGATGCCTGACCAAAATACTTTTTTTTTTTTCGAGTGCGGGTGGAGAGGGGGCGGAGAGCGGAGCAGAGAAGTCCTCGTATGGGGGAGAGGAGAGCTGCTGCCGCTGCCGCCTTAGACAAAGCCAAGTCAATCCCCCCCCTCCACCGCCGACATCTAGTTACTATGCGCTGGGGGAACACAACAGCTGTCATTTGCATTTGAATAGCTGGGTGTTCCCCCGCCGCGCCGTCATGTATAGCCCCTCCCCCTTGCCCGGGCACTTTGATACGACGGGTGACCTGTCTATCAAAGTTTCTGGGCAAGGGGGAGGGGCTATACATGACGGCGCGGCGGGGGAACACCCAGCTATTCAAATGCAAATGACAGCTGTTGTGTTCCCCCAGCGCATAGTAACTAGATGTCGGCAGCGGCGGGGGAGGGGGGGGGGTTGGCTTGGCTTTGTCTTAGGGGACACAAGGCTGCATTAGGGACATGGCTGAATTTAGGGACACGTGGCTGCATTTAAAAAAAAGTATCGGTATTCGGTATCGGCGAGTACATGAAAAAAAGTATCGGTACTTGTACTCGGTCCTAAAAAAGTGATATCGGGACAACCCTATGTCACACCGTATTTGCGCAGCGGTCTTACAAGCACACTTTTTTGGGGGAAAAATTACACTTTTTGAATTAAAAAATAAGACAACAGTAAACTTTGCCCAATTATTTTTATATTGTGAAAGATAATGTTACGCCGAGTAAATTGATACCCAACATGTCACACTTCAATGTTGTGCCTGCTCGTGGAATGGCGACAAACCCTTAAAAATTTCCATAGGCGATGTTTAAAAACATTTCTACATGTTGCATGTTTTAATTTTCAGAGAAGGTCTAAGGCTAGAATTATTGCTCTTGCCCTAACGATCGCAGCGATACCTGACATGTGTGGTTTGAACACCGTTTTCATATGCAGGCGCTGCTCACGTATGCGTTAGCTTCTGCACTTGAGCTAGGCGGGACAGGGCGCGTTTAAAATGTTTTTTTTTTTCTTATTTATTTTACCATTTATTTTTACACTGTTCTTTTTATAAACAAAAATTGTGTCACATTTATTCCTATTACAAGGAATCTAAACATCCCTTGTAATAGAAAAAAGCATGACAGGTCCTCTTTAATATGAGATCTGGGGGGAAAAAAACGTCACATCTCATATTTACACTAAAATGCAATAAAAAAATTAATTAAAAAATGTTCCTTTAAGAGCTATGAATGGAAGTGACGTTTTGACACCACTTCCGCCCTGCAATGATATGGAGACGGGTGGGGGCCATCTTCCCCTCAATCGTCTCCATACCACACACGGAAGAGGGCCTGATCGCCTCCGCTGCCGACGGCTCTGGTAAATGTCGGAGGGCACCGGAGTGCGGTGGGCCCTCTCCCACCACCGATAAAAGTGATCTAGCGGCGAATCAACATGAAAGAACACTATTATCGAAAACCAGATTGCCCGCTGAAGAAGAGGATACCGGGGTAATGGCAGATAGCTGCTGACATAACAAAGATATCCCTCTTCAAACAGCCGACATATCGGCGTGCGGCGGTTCAGAAGTAGTTAATATTTATTTTTGTAACCTAATTTTGCATAAAACATTTAAGTATTATTTCATGAGATAATTTATGAGGGTGTGTTTAGGGGCGGAGACTGGTTGGGTTAGGTAACTGGTGGCAGGTAACCCTTAAGGTCTGGCTAGTAGCTCAGGACTTGAAATTTTGAGCCCTGGTGTAAGGGTCAGGACTCATAATATTAGTATTCAGTAATCAGTGGTGGATGAAATGTTTACATGAGACAAGTTGCAGAGATCCCACACCGCTGCCTCCCATCTCCTGAGACTGCACTCAGTGGGCCAGATTCATGAAGCACTTACACCGTTTTTTTGGTAGATGCACGGCGTAAGTGCAGATTTGCGCCGGCGGATCACTGCGCCTTACCCAGAGAACCAGATAACGCCTCCAAATAGACTTCATCGCCTCGGTGTAACCTTTCCACGCCGGCACGGCGTTGGCGCAGATTTACGCCGATTCATCAACTTAAGCTTGACCGGCGCAGGCTACTCCCGATGAGCGGAGCTGAAATTTCCGGTGCAAAGTTACACCTCATAAAAGCAGGGGTAACTTTGCACCAAACTTGCAGAGGTCAGCTGGAGAGCAGCTAAAGCAGCAGCGTTACAAACGACCTGAGCAACAACACTTGCTGGACAACACATCTGTGTGCCAACATGCCAGTGGCTGGCGGTCCCCATGTTGGGAGAGGCCCTCAATAATTACAGCCCTCTCCTCTGGGCTGAAATTGGTCATCCGCCCACCTGAGGATGACCTCACCAGCCATAACTGCCCCACCACAATGCAAACGACCTAGCTTAGAAAAAAAAAGCTTCAGTACATTTGCACCTGCAGGGCGGAAGTCTGGGCTGATTCATGGACTGGGCTTTGGTAGTGGGTCGGCGTAGCTCAGGGATCACGCCGGGGCGCAGTTCTGAGCATGTGCAGATTGGGGCATTTACCCCTGGATGTCACTGAGCATGTGCGGTCTAAGATGCGCCCCGGCGTGACCCCTGCGCCACGGTCGGCACTTCATTAGCATAGGGTGACTCCCAGTTGGCCTTACCCCGCCTTACGCCGTCTAAAATCCGCCCCGCTGGGGCATCGTAGACAAAAAAAGTTTCTTGAATCACCTAACTGCCTCTCCGCGCTGGACCGGTGTAGTCTAAAAATGATGCACCACGCCGGTGCAAATCTGCACCATTGTTCATGAATCTGGCCCAGTGACTTGGGTCTGAGACTCTACAGACATATCCCTCCACCCGGTACAGCAAATAACAGAGCAAGTAACCCGGGAGAATTGTTCTGTCAGAGATAATGCTAGACACGGGTATGGGGCATGAACATTTTGGGGGGGTAGGAACATTTTGCGGGCAGCTGAACCCCAGAATCTCCATAAATCCAGTCTAGAGACATAAATTGTGTCTGCAGCACAGAGAAGGAAGATTATCCGAGAGAAATACAGGAATAAAGGACGGGGAACACAGCTCAGGAGAGTGACCAGGGGATTACAGGCTGATATCACCCAATCCCCGCCCTACTCTGGACCAATCAGTGAGCAGTATGGGTGGAGGAATGGATTCAGTGTTAATGACCCACCTGTGCTGATCTCTGTAGGAGTGCCCTCCTCTATAAATGTCCCCGTTATCCCATCCTCCTCCATAGACTGCTGATCATCCCTCACATACGTCTCTTCTTCTTCTGATTTCACCTCAAATTCTATATCGATTGGATCTCCACTCTAAACCAAGACAATTAAAGTGAATATCATCTGTAAGATATAAGCTTTATTATTGTGACATCACATCTATAAAATCCACACATTGTCTCTATAAGTGTGTTTTATAACCTCCGTCCCACCAACCTTGCAAAAGGGAGGGATGGTGTGACCTTCCTGTGTGGAATCCCGGGAATACAGAGGACGGGGACATCTCTCTGGGAGGTTCCTGGTATTAGGTGGCTCCATCATATCCTTGTGTCCTTCTGATAACTCCCCCATCACTCCATACTCCTCATCCTCCTCTTTATACTCTTCGTTAACATCAATATTATCATCCCCGAGATTTCCACTCTGAATATATAATAAAACATTCATTGTAATAAACATGTTTGTGTATAAATCATAACCACCAATAATTGTTCCTCATCTACCTGATGATGGTGGGGGATGGTGTGACCTTCCTGTGTGGAATCCCGGGAATACAGAGGACGGGGACATCTCTCTGGGGGGTCTCTATAGCTGGATGACTCCACCATGGTGTCCTGGTACAGATCTTTGTGTCCTTTTAGAGACTCTGACTCCTCCATCACCCCATCCTCATCATCCTCCTCTTTTATCTCTTCTTTAACCTCAACTTTAGGATCTCTCAGGTCTCCACTCTGAATATAGAATAAAAATGACATCAATGGTAACAATGCAGATAATGAACAGATCCTAATGATACTATCAGTGATTGTTCCTCATCTACCTGATGATGGTGGGGGATGGTGTGACCTTCCTGTGTGGAATCCCGGGAATCCTGAGGACGGGGACATCTCTCTGGTGGGTTCCCATTACTGGATCCATCTGTAGGAAACACACACACTGACTGAATACATTGTTTCTATGTGTTTATCAGATGATGGGGGATCTAGGTGGAGCCTCCGTACTGCTCTCTCCTTTACAATAAAGTCTCCTCTTACCCGGTGATGTGAGGGGCGGCTGATTGTCCATCATGACGTCCTTGTAGAGATCCTTGTGTCCTTCTAAATACTCCTACATAGGGAAATAGACAGTGAAATCACCTGATACTTACAAAGATAAAGTCATCACCCATACACACCCCTTGTGTTGAACCTTCACAGACATCAGGAATAGTTATTTCCTCCTCCATAAAGAATATAAAATCAAAAACAAGTATCATAACTCCACCTCTAAAAAAAAAAAAAAAAAACCCCAACCCGTATTATCGTATAATCTGTTAGTATAAACTGAAATGAAGAGAATGTTCCGGCCTTGTAAGTGGGGGAATGTTTTGACCCTGAAGGGGTTAATCTAGGTCTCCACACTATATATATGTGTATCATCATCTGCTGGAGATAAAAGACGTCACAGTGACTATGGAGGAAGAGGACGGACATGACGGGGTTACTGGGTGTAAATAGAAGATAAGATCTTATTACCTCCTCTGCTGCTTCTTCCAGCGATGTCTCCTCTCTAATTCCTCCCGACTCACCTCTCACCCGGAACTTCCTGTCTGTCCCTGACATCATTTCCTGTCTTCCATAGAGACTTCTCTCTATGGTAGAAGTGAGATCACCATCTTGTGGAGATCAGAGGAACTGCAGCCCAGAGAAACGTCTCATAGTCTGAACACGGCCTTGTGCTGTGTGTGTATGTACTGTACAGAGGCGGCTCTCTAATTAGGAAAGTTAGGTGGTCGCCTACAGGGGCATTGCGGCCACCTAATTTGCCTACCATATGTGTGGGAGAAAATGTAAAGCCTAGAGCCGCCTCTGGTACTGTATATCCTTATAGATGGGTCATCTCCACTCCCACCAAGGGGGAGAGAAATATATTACTGCCTAGTCCAGCCTTTCTCAGCCAGGGTTCCTCCAAAGGGTTCTAGGCGTTCCTTGAGCAATGGACAATTTCTGTCTCTCAGTAACAACGGACATCAATGATCTGTAAGGGGGGGGGGGCAGTCTTCCCTCCGATGACGATGTAAGAATGTCCTTCTCCACTGACCACTGATATAAGGGGGTCCTTCTCTCATTGGTCACCAATGTAATGGACCAATAAAGTGACCACTTAAAATGAGCTCTGGGTTTGAACACAATTTGGCTTGTTTAGGCGATTGGTTGCCACAAGTCTCCGGATACCCATGGATGTACACCCACCAGGCTTATTCAGCTGTCAGCTGGGGATTTGCTGGTTGGCCGGTGAATGTATTGTTAATAAAATTATAAAAAACCTGTATGGACCCCCCACCACCAAGAAATTCCTACTAGACCCTTATTAGAGCATGCAGCCTGACTGGGCAGGGAAGGGTGGGGGTGGGGAGTGAGCATGCCTCCTCCTGAACCATACCAAACCACATACCCTCAACATGGGGAGAGAATCTTGCCCAGTCCATTCCCTCCTGGTTGGAAAGTTGAACAAGTCCAATGTATGAGCTCGTATCGGGGAACATGAGGGATCTGTACAACATAAGACATCGGGAAATGTTTATCTGTCTGCAGAACACGGGGGAGATATTGGAACTCTAATTCATGGTCACCTGGAAATAATGAAAAGGAGAAAGTCCATCCAAACCGTGAGATTGGTCAGAGACTAATTGGTATCATTCTGGGCACTGCCAGACTAGGTCTTGGTGACAGAGTGAAGGGTGATGCTGCTCATACTATATGTAACCCTCATCTACATCATGGACATCTTCTTCAGCTTCTTAGTAAATAGGATAGAAATCTTCACAATCCTATAGAAGAGGTTGGGGGTCCCGAGTAGTCATAGAAAGGCCCAGCACCCCAATAGTAGAGGAAGAGGTGGTCTGGTGACATGGAGAAGAAGACTCCGGTCAGTCTCTGGATCTCCATCATTGGAAACATGGTGAGACAACAAATACAGCGGGATGGTGGAGGAGATGTTGGTGTCGGTGTGGAAATGGACAGAACACGGGATGATGACACGGAAAGAACAATACGGCTTCATTCTACGATATGTCAAGGAGAGAACCGTACAGGAGAGACTTTTCTCTCTAATTAATGTCAGTAGAAGACCCTGATCACTGTATATGATATACTCCTGACCCCTGTATATGATATACTCCTGACCCCTGTATATGATATACTCCTGACCTCTGTATATGATATAACCTGACCACTGTATATGATATACTCCTGACCTCTGTATATGATATACTCCTGACCCCTGTATATGATATACTCCTGACCCCTGTATATGATATACTCCTGACCTCTGTATATGATATAACCTGACCACTGTATATGATATACTCCTGACCCCTGTATATGATATACTCCTGATACTGTATATGATATTCTCCTGACCACTGTATATGATATACTCCTGACCCCTGTATATGATATACTCCTGACCCCTGTATATGATATACTCCTGACCCCTGTATATGATATACTCCTGATACTGTATATGATATTCTCCTGACCACTGTATATGATATACTCCAGATCACTGCAGTTGATATACTCCTGACGCCTGCACTAGGCCCATTATTCAGGGTTACCTTCAACCTGAAGACATTTAACCACATCCCACCCAGCCTATAGCAAAATGACAGCCAGGAAGTGGTTCAGTTATCCTGATTGGGCGTCATATAATGTCCAGCAGGATAAGCGGCGATCGTCACCCTAGGGGGTTCGCAGCGTGGCGATCTCTTGTGGTGTGTCACCCTGAACCACCAGGGATATGCCAATCAGTGCTCATAAGCAATGCCACTCATATATACCCATCAGTACAGCCTTTCAGTGCCCATCAGTGATGCATATCAGTGCCGTTTCTCAGTGCCACTCCTATATACCCATCAGTGCAGCCTCATCAGTGCCCATCAGTGAAGGAGAAAACTTACTCAGTTTCAAAATTTTATAATAGAAACAAAGAAAGATGTTTTGTTATTATTATTAATTTGTTACGGTCCATTATTTTAGATGCATTCGTTATTTTGGATAAATTTGTATTCATTACGTTCACTAACAGCTAAATTTGAAAATAAATTCCGATACCGATAATTTGTTATTGTTACAAAAAGAATAAAAGCACATATTATATTAACTAGGGTTGTCCCGATACCGATACCAGTATCGTTATCGGGACCGATACCGAGTATTTGCGGGAGTACTCGTACTCCCCCAAATACCCCCGATACTGAAATAGAATACTTCCCCGATGGCCCCCCCCCTGCCGCCGCCGCAAACCCGTCGCCGTAAAAACCCGTCGCCGCAAACCGCAAAGCCGCCGCCGTTAATCAGCGTGCGGGGAACATTACAGCTTTCGTTTGAATAGCTATATCCCCGCCGCGTATAGACACTCCCCCTTGCAGACGATCTGTCCAATCCCGCGCGTTGGGGGAGTGTCTATACGTGGCGGGGATACAGCTATTCAAACGAAAGCTGTAATGTTCCCCGCACGCGCGGCATCATCCAGGTATGTAGGACATGCAGGGCCGGCGATACCATTGGTCGCTCCGCACGTCCGCCCCGCCCCCCTCTCCTCACCTCCCCTCATTTCACTGTGGATGCCGTGGCGCCGCTGCTATTAAATGTAATAGCAGATCACAGCTGGCCGCCTCCTCACATCCTCTCCGCGGCTCCCCCCTTTACTGCTGGCAGTCAGTTTTCAGGCTGACTGCCAACAGCGAGAAGGGGGAGGAGCTTTCTGATCAGTGGAGATCCCATGATGAAAGATGGATCACTATAGGCACTGGCTGCTGACACTGAGAGAAAGTAAGTGCCAGCACCACTAATCCCATCTCCACCTGCCTGTGTCTTAACTCCCATACCCCCTTCCTACCACCCCTGCCTCTGTCTAACTCCCCTAGCACACCTGCCTCTGTCTAACCCCCCTAGCACACCTGCCTCTGTCTAACTCCCCTAGCACACCTGCCTCTGTCTAACCCCCCTAGCACACCTGCCTCTGTCTAACCCCCCTAGCACACCTGCCTCTGTCTAACCCCCCTAGCACCCCTGCCTCTGTCTAACCCCCCTAGCACACCTGCCTCTGTCTAACCCCCCTAGCACCCCTGCCTCTGTCTAACCCCCCTAGCACACCTGCCTCTGTCTAACCCCCCTAGCACACCTGCCTCTGTCTAACCCCCCTAGCACACCTGCCTCTGTCTAACCCCCCTAGCACACCTGCCTCTGTCTAACCCCCCTAGCACACCTGCCTCTGTCTAACCCCCCTAGCACACCTGCCTCTGTCTAACCCCCCTAGCACACCTGCCTCTGTCTAACCCCCCTAGCACACCTGCCTCTGTCTAACCCCCCCTAGCACACCTGCCTCTGTCTAACACCCCTACCACCCCTGCCTGTGTCCAACCCCCTCCCTACCACCCCTGTCTGTGTCTAAACTCCCATGCCTGTGTCTAACCCCCCTCCCTACCACCCCTGCCTGTGTCTAAACCTACCTACCACCCCTGGCTGTGTCTAACCCCCTCCCTACTACCCCTGCCTGTGTCTAACCCCCTCCCTACCACCCTGCCTCTGTCTAACACCCCTACCACCTCTGCCTGTGTCCAACCCCCTCCCTACCACCCCTGCCTGTGTCTAAACTCCCATACCATCCCTTCCCGAGTCTAAACCCCCCACCACCCCTGCCGCCTGTGTCTTACCCCCTCCCTACCGCCCCTGCCTGTGTCTAACCCCCATACCACCCCTGCCTGAGTCTAAACCCCCTACCACCCCTGCCACTGTATAACCCCATACCACCCCTGCCTGTGTCTAAACCCCCTCCCTACTACCCCTGCCTGTGTCTAAACCCCCATACCAACCCTGCCTGTGTCTAACCCCCCCCCCCCTCCTCACCACCACCGTTGCCTCTGTCTGAACCCCACCATCACTGTTGCATGTAAATCTGACTTACTGATGAATTAAATTTTGGTTTTAATTGTCATGATATAAAATAATTGTGGGGGCCTTTTGGTTGGTAAGATATATATATATATATATATATATATATATATATATATATATATATATATATATATATTTTTTTTTAGAGGGGGGGCAGCACTTCATTCCTGGGCCCAGGCAGCACAATGTCTTGGGCCGGCCCTGAGGACATGGCTGTAATATGTGGGGGGACATGGCTGGAATATGTGGGGGACATGGCTGGAATATGTGGGGGACATGGCTGGAATATGTGGGGGGACATGGCTGCAATATGTGGGGGGACATGGCTGGAATATGTGGGGGACATGGCTGGAATATGTGGGGGACATGTCTGCAATATGTGGGGGGACATGGCTGCATTTGGGGACACATTTAAAAAAAGTATCGGTATTCGGTATCGGCGAGTACATAAAAAAAAGTATCGGTACTTGTACTCAGTCCTAAAAAAGTGGTATCGGGACAACCCTAATATTAACTCTAAGAGACCTATGTTATCTAAAATGGAGTAGCTAATGTCAGACATATAATATTCCATTATTTCACATTCCTAACAGTTATTATTTCGGATTTTCAAATTTTAAATTTCCGGATTTTCAAATTTATTCGAAATGAATAAATGTCGATCATAACTAATGACCCGAAAAACGAGGAAACAAATGAAAGGAAAACAAAGAAATGTTGGGTCAGTGCACATGTCTACAGCTGAGTAGATGATAAATTAGACAGATAACTGAGAAGCCGCAGATGTCACTCGCTAACAAGCTTTTCGATGTTTTACGAAGTTCCAAGGAATGTCTATACAAGAGGAAATCTATATGTTGTAAACGCCTAGACGAGGCCACTTGGCATCCTGGCGTGAGTCGCTCCTTTCCCTGGTGAAATAAAAGGTTTGTTTTCCTGGAGTCCGTGTCCGGAGTCCATTCCTGGTTTCCCAGAACTCAAAGAGCCGTTTTGCTGCAACATTTATCTGGTGCATTGGCCGGGAAACCAGGTGTGACGGCTGTGACAGGTGACAACACCACCAGCAATTCTTCTCATTCCACCGACACACACAACTTTTTTTTCTCTTCAATACATTTTTTTATTATAATTTTTACTTTTAAACAGATTACAGTCATAGAATCAGGAAATAGTAAAAAGGTAGAAATGCGATTGGTCAGGAAAATGACTTGTCTGGAATGTGGAGGCGGAATCGTACAATTCAATACACAACGTGTTACATTATTATAACAAAGTATTGTAGAAAAGATCACACCATAGAAAATGGGGGAAAAGGAGAAAATAAACCCGGATATTAAGGGGGAATTTGTGAACGAGGAACACCTTAACAATCACCACCATTTTATTCTCCAGGGCCTCTGCTATCAGATAATATATGTTTGGGGGTTTTATCTAATCTTCAGGCCTAAAATAATGCAAAAACATCTGACAGTGAAAGAGTTAATGTGAGCTAGATGGGATCACTCTGCTGTGCTCACACATTAGAGCTCCCCCTAGCTGCAGCCTGGTAATAACATTGCTAGGAGGTCTATTCATTTATCTGCTCCATACTTCCCATCTTTATATAAACGTCTCCTGACATTTAGGGGTCTAGTAATAAATAATTGTACAGCAATTTTCCGGGTGAAAATACATGTACATTCCTTCTGTGTGAATGAGGGGAAATGGAGTTTAATTGGCTATTTGCTGGTTGAATAATTTCCATTGATTTAAAATAGAAAATACTACATTTGCCACTAGCTGGAGATAATTGCTATTATACTTAGCGCCATCTAAAGCAACAACATAGGATTTCTCATTTTAATTCAATGGTTAGTGTAATAGTGTTGTCTTATTGAAGTTCTATCCTTCAGTGTGTATTGTACTGATAAGTGTATGAGTATGATCTCAGGTATTAGTATGAAGACATGTCTGATGAAGGGAAATAAGACGTCTGTTTTTCAAAGAATTTATTGGACTAATGTGACAATCATTCATCCAGCTGTTACAATTTCTGGCTGTGATCTAACACAGTGATTTCCTATGATCATCAGCTCCATCTAGTGGCCATAATCGGGTATTTTCCTGAAATACCTCAATTAGTGCAATACTGAATTATGGTCACTAGATGGAATCAAGGAAATCAGAGTATGAAATAAAATACGGCCAATATTCATCACAGCTGGGTGAATGCCAGTCATAACCATTCAACTATTATTTTTATAAACAGACCTCTAAGTGTTTGTGAAATCTTCCACCACAAAATGTACTCAGCCAATGAGAGGTAAGAACTCCATTTTTATTTTTCTCCTGCTATCAATGGCCAACACGGTACAACACTTCATCCATGTCTTTGGTGATCTCTGATCTCCTTATGAACTGTTTCTTACATGATGAAGATCAGCCATGGAGTATATCTGAGGTGTATATCAGGGTGTGCTTCTTCCCCACATGAGAGCTGTGATGTCCAGCAACATTCATATACAAGACATTTCCCGCACTCAAGGCACTAATACACCTCAAGGGTTGTGTGGGATCCCTGATGTACAGGAAGACAGGACTTCAGTGAGGAACAATTCCCTCACTCAGGACAGGAATACGGCTTCTCCCCCGTGTGAGATCTCTGATGTTTGTAAAGATTGGACATCTGTGAAAAACATTTCCAGCACTCAGGACAGGAATACGGCTTCTCACCTGTGTGAGATCGCTGATGTGTGGAAAGATGGGACTTCATTAAAAAACATTTTCCACACTCAGGACAGGAATGCAGCTTCTCCCCCGTGTGAGATCTCTGATGTGTGCAAAGACTGGACTTCTCCGAAAAACATTTCCCGCACTCAGGACAGAAATACGGCTTCTCCCCCGTGTGAGATCTCTGATGTGTGTAAAGATGGGACTTCTGTGAGAAACATCTCCCACACTCAGGACAGGAATACGGCTTCTCTCCTGTGTGATATCTCATGTGTCTGTCAAGATTGATCTTCTGTGAAAAACATTTCCCGCACTCAGGGCAGGAATACGGCTTCTCCCCTGTGTGAGCTCTCTGATGTATGGAAAGATCCGACTTCTGTGAAAAACATTTCCCACACTCAGGACAGGAATATGGCTTCTGCCCCGTGTGAGATCTCTGATGTTTGTAAAGATTGGACGTCTGTGAAAAACATTTCCCACACTCAGGACAGGAATACGGCTTCTCCCCTGTGTGAGATCTTTTATGCATATTAAGATAGAAATTAGAAGGGAAACATTTCCCACACTCAGTACAGGAAAGCCTCTTCTCTGTTGGAAGGACAACACCATCCCTCACAGTCTGAGGTTCCTCAGGATAAGAGGAATATGATGGTCCATCTACACAGGAATACGGCTTCTCTCCCATGTGGGATCTCTGATGTCTGTAAAGACTGGACTTCAGGGAAAAACATTTCTCACACTCAGGACAGGAATACGGCTTCTCCCCCGTGTGAGATCTCCGATGTCTGTAAAAATGCAACTTATGTGAAAAACATTTCCCGCACTCAGTACAGGAAAACCTCTTATCTGTTGGAAAGACGGCACCGTCCCGCACAGTCTGAGGTTCCTCAGGATAAGAGGAATACGATGGTCCGGCACCGTCCCGCACAGTCTGAGGTTCCTCAGGATAAGAGGAATACGATGGTCTGGCACCGTCCCTCACAGTCTGAGGTTCCTCAGGATAAGAGGAATACGATGGTCCGGCACCATCCCGCACAGTCTGAGGTTCCTCAGAATAAGAGGAATACGATGGTCCGGCGCCGTCCCGCACAGTCTGAGGTTCCTCAGGATAAGAGGAATACGATGGTCCGGCGCCGTCCCGCACAGTCTGAGGTTCCTCAGGATAAGAGGAATACGATGGTCCGGCACCGTCCCGCACAGTCTGAGGTTCCTCAGGATAAGAGGAATACGATGGTCCGGTACCGTCCCGCACAGTCTGAGGTTCCTCAGGATAAGAGGAATTCGATGGTCCGGCACCGTCCCTCACAGTCTGAGGTTCCTCAGGATAAGAGGAATACAATGGTCCGGCACCGTCCCGCACAGTCTGAGGTTCCTCAGGATAAGAGGAATACGATGGTCCGGCACCATCCCGCACAGTCTGAGGTTCCTCAGGATAAGAGGAATTCGATGGTCCGGCACCGTCCCTCACAGTCTGAGGTTCCTCAGGATAAGAGGAATACAATGGTCCGGCACCGTCCCGCACAGTCTGAGGTTCCTCAGGATAAGAGGAATACGATGGTCCATCTACACTGTGTGGTGCCGGATGGACATTTGAGGTAGTCGGATTTTCTCCTGGACTATACTGTGCGATGTTCTCATCTTCTACTTTACAGTCTGGAGACAAAGTGAGACAATCCTCTGAGGTTTTCCTCATCTCCCGTCCATCTACTAAAATATAGATACAAAGATTATTACTAGACATGAGCTGATTGGTTCCCCTAAACCAGGACTCCACCCACATCAGGCAGCTTTGTCTCTGAGGATCTTACAATTCCTCAAGGTAACTAGTAAATGGCTCCTCTGTAGGGCGGCAACTAATGATTATTTTCAGAATTGATTAGTTGGCCGATTATTGTTTCAATTAATTGGATAAAACCCTGAATACAAGTTTGGTGTATAATGGAGTTAATATTCTTAAATATCTATATACAGCGGTAAATATAAATATCCAGATATATAGTTGGATATTTAATCCACTCTGAGAATAACAGACAGATAGATGTATTATTAGAGGGTGAATCTGCTACATATCACAATCAGAGAACAACATTAATAAAATATAAAAAAGAGGTAAAACGCTGTTTTGCAGATGATCAGACAGGAGTGTAATATAATATGATGGGTGACCGACTCCCTTGTCATAGACAGGTAGGTGGGTACAAGCTCCCTGCACCTGATGTCACTTATGCTGGCCGTACACAAACTTTTTCTTTCACAAAAAACATTTATCCAATGGGGGGCGTGGTCAGCCGCGGAACTGTATGACTGCATTCTAAGAGAGCTCCTCAATAACGGATCTCCCTGAGCGACTTTCAAAGCAACCTGAGAGCCTTAAATTATACCATCCGACACCGAAAACCCCCCCGGGATCAAAGCAACCATGTCGGCTAAGAGAAAGAACAGAGAGTGGCCCCGTAAGCTCAGTGCATTCTGCAGCCCGGCCGGTCTGCAGAGAGAGCAACATGGCGCTTCCCCCTCCCTTCACAGCAGCACAGAACGGCGCGCCGTTCCCTCTCAGCATGTGTCGGGGGGATCAGTGTATATGTGTCAGGGGGATCAGTGTATATGTGTCAGGGGGGATCAGTGTATATGTGTCAGGGGGGATCAGTGTATATGTGTCAGGGGGGATCAGTGTATATGTGTCAGGGGGGATCAGTGTATATGTGTCAGGGGGGATCAGTGTATATGTGTCAGGGGGGGATCAGTGTATATGTGTCAGGGGGGATCAGTGTATATGTGTCAGGGGGGATCAGTGTATATGTGTCAGGGGGGATCAGTGTATATGTGTCAGGGGGGATCAGTGTATATGTGTCAGGGGGGATCAGTGTATATGTGTCAGGGGGGATCAGTGTATATGTGTCAGGGGGGATCAGTGTATATGTGTCAGGGGGGATCAGTGTATATGTTTCAGGGGGATCAGTGTATATGTGTCAGGGG
Organism: Rana temporaria; assembly: GCF_905171775.1. Classification (NCBI taxonomy): domain Eukaryota; kingdom Metazoa; phylum Chordata; class Amphibia; order Anura; family Ranidae; genus Rana; species Rana temporaria. The sequence goes on along the minus strand of NW_024404458.1, from coordinate 1,371,472 downwards.
GTCAGTGCATATGTGTCAGGGGGATCAGTGAAGGAGTCAGGGGGATCAGTGTAGGGGTCAGTGTATGTGTTAGGGGGGGGGGATCAGTGTATGTGTCGGGGGGGATCAGTGTATGCATTGGGGGGGGAACAGTGTATATGTGTCAGGGGGATCAGTGTATATGTGTCAGAGGGGGATCAGTGTATATGTGTCAGGGGGGATCAGTGTATATGTTTCAGGGGGATCAGTGTATATGTTTCAGGGGGATCAGTGCATATGTGTCAGGGGGATCAGTGAAGGAGTCAGGGGGATCAGTGTAGGGGTCAGTGTATGTGTTAGGGGGGGGGGTCAGTGTATGTGTCGGGGGGAATCAGTGTATGCATTGGGGGGGATCAGTGTATATGTGTCAGGGGATCAGGGTATATGTGTCTGGGGGATCAGTGTATATGTGTCAGGGGGATCAGTGTATATGTGTCAGAGGGGGATCAGTGTATATGTGTCAGGGGGGATCAGTGTATATGTTTCAGGGGGATCAGTGTATATGTGTCAGGGGGTCAGTGCATATGTGTCAGGGGGATCAGTGAAGGAGTCAGGGGGATCAGTGTAGGGGTCAGTGTATGTGTTAGGGGGGGGGGGCAGTGTATGTGTCGGGGGGAATCAGTGTATGCATTGGGGGGGAACAGTGTATATGTGTCAGGGGATCAGTGTATATGTGTCAGGGGGATCAGTGTATATGTGTCAGGGGGATCAGTGTATATGTGTCAGGGGGGATCAGTGTATATGTGTCAGGGGGATCAGTGTATATGTGTCAGGGGGGATCAGTGTATATGTGTCAGGGGGGGATCAGTGTATATGTGTCAGGGGGGATCAGTGTATATGTGTCAGGGGGGATCAGTGTATATGTGTCAGGGGGGATCAGTGTATATGTGTCAGGGGGTCAGTGCATATGTGTCAGGGGGATCAGTGAAGGAGTCAAGGGGATCAGTGTAGAGGTCAGTGTATGTGTTAGGGGGGGGGGATCAGTGTATATGTGTCAGGGGGGATCAGTGTATATGTGTCAGGGGGGATCAGTGTATATGTGTCAGGGGGGATCAGTGTATATGTGTCAGGGGGATCAGTGAAGGAGTCAAGGGGATCAGTGTAGAGGTCAGTGTATGTGTTAGGGGGGGGGGGATCAGTGTATGTGTCGGGGGGGATCAGTGTATGCATCGGGGGGATCCGTGTATATGTGTCAGGGCATCAGGGTATATGTGTCAGGGGATCAGTGTATGTGTGTCATTTTAGTAGTCAGCAAGGATGGGCACTGGTGACCCAGGCAGCAGATCGCCGCCATTACTAGTAAAAAAATAATAATAAATAAAAATGCCATAAAACTATCACCTATTTTGTAGACGCTATAACTTTTGCGCAAAGCAATCAATAAACGCTTATTGCAATTTTTTTACCAAAAATATGTAGAAGAATACATATAGGCCTAAACTGAGGAAATTTTTTTTTTTTTTTTTTAAAACAATGTGATATTTATTAAATCAAAAAGTAAAAAATATTGTTTTTTTTTTTAAATTGTCGCTCTTCTTTTGTTTATAGGGCAAAAAATAAAAACCACAGAGATGATCAAATACAGCAAAATAAAGTTCTATTTATGGAGGAAAAAAAACAAAGATTTCATTTGGGTACAATGTTGCATGACTGCGCAATTGTTATTCAAATTGCAACAGTGCTGAAAACTAAAAATTGGTCTGGGCGGGAAGGGGGTGAAAGTGCCCTGTATGGAAGGGGTTAATATGTATTGTCATAGTGTCGCCCAGTGTTAGTTCTCCCTCAGCCCGCTCTAAAGAGCTGACTGGGGCAGTCTGACGCTGGTTGAGTCCCGCCTGGTAGTGGAAAACTTCCTGTGATTGGAGAGAGGTTTTTGCAGAATGGGGATATGTCCGCTGGCGAAGGGCCCCTGTGCGATGCACAGAACGATTGTCTGAGGAGATATGTTCGCTCTGCAAGGATATTATCGCTTATAGGCGGATGTACGCTCTTGTCTCTGCTGTGTGTCTGATCAGCACAGGTCGGGATTCGTAGTGTACACCTGCAGATAACCTCCCATCCACAGGAACAGTAGTATAATCCGGGTATGCGTTGTTCTCTGGAATAGCGCAGAATAAGGATTCCTATCAGCGGTAGTTATGATCAGAGACGGAGTTCATGTTTGGTTAGCTTCCATTCACCCTGTCTCTGCCCGGACACGCCCATGAGCCTTCAGTCATTATTCATTGATTGTTTGTATTAACTCATTCTGTTGGAAGGATGTCGTGTGCATTTCCCTCCTTTCCCTCCCTGTGAGTGCCCTCCCCTTTACTACTGACACCGTTCACCGCACTACTGACAACGTCCACCGCCCTACTGACAACGTCCACCGCCCTACTGACGCCGTCCACCGCCCTACTGACGCCGTCCACTGCCCTACTGACGCCGTCCACTGCCCTACTGACGCCGTCCACTGCCCTACTGACGCCGTCCACTGCCCTACTGACGCCGTCCACTGCCCTACTGACGCCGTCCACTGCCCTACTGACGCCGTCCACTGCCCTACTGACGCCGTCCACTGCCCTACTGACGCCGTCCACTGCCCTACTGACGCCGTCCACTGCTCTACTGACGCCGTCCACTGCCCTACTGACGCCGTCCACTGCCCTACTGACGCCGTCCACTGCCCTACTGACGCCGTCCACTGCCCTACTGACACCGTCCACTGCCCTACTGTGTCACAAACTACGGTGAACGAGAGTGAACCACAACTGTGGTTAGGGAAAGTTTTCAATGCACGCCTCTATATATTGTGATTTTCAGTACTGGACCCCAGGCGTCACTCTAATCAGAGACAAAGTTTGGGGTTCACTACATTATATCTCTCACATATAGGAATGCATTGAGCTACTAAGGGAGGAAGTATTACTACATACCAACAACCCCTAGCCTTAAAAAGGTATTACGAACATGTTCCATATTTCAGGCCAGAAGGCCATATACTATAAATAACAAGTGTCAAGCACGTAGCATAAGAGAAAATTGAATCCAGATAGCATATACTTGAGAGGCAACTGTAGGTTAAATTGGTTTAAAGAACGTATGTCCCTTTAAGATATGCCACAGCTGTTATATAAATCTACAATAACTAATCCCAAGCAAGTGGTAGTTTAAACTTAAGCCAGGTTCATATACAGTACTTAGTAAATGTAATATGTGAACAGGGTAATTCTAGAGGAATAAATGTAATGTGGAAAGGGTACTTGAGCATGAGAGTTCTTCAGCAATAGCAGAGTATTGTGGCAGCAATGGGATTAGGTAATGCAGGGTCTCCTGGTGGTGGATATCTTAGTAAGGATTGCAGCGTGGATCCAGGTAGAGGATACTTAGTAGAATTGAGCAGTAGCTTGTTAGTGGCGTGGATCTGGGCTGCGATCATTTACAGCTGAGAGGATAATATTGCCAGTAGTTTGGTGGTAGCGTTGTCCGGCTACGGCCGACAATGATAGAACGCCGTACTGCAGAAGCGCAGTACATATATAGTGGCAAAAAACAGGTGGATGGAATAGTGCTGATTCCACACAAGCTTCTGCGTTCCACACTGGCGCAGCGCCAGGAAGTGACGTCGGAGCGCGATCACTGAATGCGTTCCAACGTGGAACGCAATCGGCGACGGCGCTTACATACTGACACTGTCCACTGCCCTACTGACACCATCCACTGCTCTACTGACACTGTCCACTGCCTCCTGACAATATCATTGGTTTTATTATATTTTTCTAAGTTTTCCTTATTATTTTGTTAGGCTCTTGCTAGTTAGTTTCTTTAAAAAAAAAAAGGTGCCGAACCCCGGTGATCTTTGATCACTTTCATGTTGTTCAGGTGGATCTCCACCTCTCATAGGTTTCCTACCCCGCTTTACACTGTGTTGCTGGGAAAAAGCGATTGTCGGGTCACCCTGCAAAAAGTAATTCAGTAAACTCAGAGGGCTCAAGAAAAGCAGGCAGTGGAAATGGCAAGCGGTAATGGGGGGCCCCCCCAAGTCAACTTTGCATCGGGCCCCAAAAGCATCAAGCTACGCCTCTGACCTCCAGTCTATCAGCCTCAAACTTCTCTGGGGTCAGATGCCGATCTTGCCTGTACAGAGACCTTAGGCTGCTTTTCCTCGAAGGCATTTTGCAGGCGCTACAGCGCTAAAAATAGCACCTGCAAAGCGTCCCTGAAAGAGCCTCTTCTCTCACTCCAATGTGATATGTGTGATATGTAAAGAAATAATGCATTCTGTATGAAGGCCAATTAATCGACTGACCAACTAATCGATTATGAAAATAGTTAACAACTATTTTCATAATTGACTATAATCGATTAGAATGACTCTGAATGTCCCACCAGATCATTTCTTTATTCATGGACTTTAGTCAGAGAGTGAGGAAACAACGAGAAGTGTCTTTTATAGGAGTGACGAGGGGATTATAGGATGAGTGTCCCACCCCCTCTATCACTCATTGCCATCTTCCCAACACAAAAAGTCCTGCACTTCCTTATTTATTCCATGATTTAGTCATGAATAACAGGCGGGGCTGAGCCCCACCAGAGGTCAGAGAGTGAGGATGGGGGAGAACAACCAAGATGAAGACTGGACTGATCCTGAAGACCACCCTCATTAGTTATTGACTCCTCCCTCATTATCACTTTCTGTTTTAAGGTTCTAAAATTATCAACATTGTGCTCCAACTAAATCATCAGATATGAAATGTCCAGCTGGTAGAAAATGGGTGCAAAAGTCAGGACTATGAAATGTACAACTTATTATATAGGATAAAACAGATAGGATTTTATAGTATCAAAATAATGTAATGTACAACATATAGTATATAGTGCAGGGGTCAGGAGTATGTAATGTAAAATATAAATTATATAGTGTAAGGGTCAGGACTCATAATATTGGTATTCAGTAATCAGTGGGAGATTAAAGTTGTAAAAGTAAAAAAAAAAATTCCCTGTAATCCAAGGGAGGGGGCGAGCACAACACTCCACACCAGGGAGAAAGCCTCCTATTACGGTGTGGAGTTACAGACAGAAGAACAGGAAGTGAGGATTTCTCAGAAGAAATAAGGACATTTAAAAGCAAAATCGAAGGTAAGTGAAGGAGGACGGCACTAAGGTAAGGAAGCCATTTAGGGAAAAAATTATACCTTTATAACCCCTTTAAATGTTTACATGAAGACAAGTTGCAGAGATCCCACACCGCTGCCTCCCATCTCCTGAGACTGCACTCAGTGACTTGGGTCTGAGACTATACAGACATATCCCTCCACCCGGCACAGCCAGCAAGTAATCCTGGGAGAATTGTTCTGTCAGAGATCATGCTAGACCCGGGAATGGTGAAGGAGATCCAAAGCACATACCCCAGGTGCCTAGGTCCAGTAACATCTATGGTGAAAATGAACATTTTGCTGCCAGCTGAACCCCAGAATCTCCATAAATCCAGTCTAGAGACGTAAATTGTGTCTGCAGCACAGAGAAGGAAGATTATCCGAGAGAAATACAGGAATACAGGACGGGGAACACAGCTCAGGAAAGTGACCAGGGGATTACAGGCTGATATCACCCAGTCCCTGCCCTACTCTGGACCAATCAGTGAGCAGTATGGGTGGAGGAATGGATTTAGTGTTAATGACCCACCTGTGCTGATCTCTGTAGGAGTGTCCTCCTCTATAAATGTCCCCGTTATTCCATCCTCCTCCATAGACTGCTAGATCATCCCTCACATACGTCTCTTCTTCTTCTGATTTCACCTTAAATTCTATATCGATTGGATCTCCACTCTAAATCAAGAGAAAATATCATCTGTAAACTATAAGCATACATAAAAAATCCACACATTGTATCTATAAGTCTAGTCATGTTCTAGAGAACCCATTCCACAACCTTGTAACAGTAAGACATGGTGGGACCTTCCTGTGTGGAATTCCGGGAATACAGAGGACGGGGACATCTCTCTGGGGGGTTTCTGTAGCTGGATGACTCCACCATGGTGTCCTGGTACAGATCTTTGTGTTCTTTTAGAGACTCTGACTCCTCCCATCACCCCCTCCTCATCATCCTCCTCTTTTATCTTTTCTTTAACCTCAACTTTAGAATCTCTCAGGTTTCCACTCTGAATATAGAATAAAAATGACATCAATGGTAACAATGCAGATAATGTACAGATCCTAATGATACTATCAGTGATTGTTCCTCATCTACCTGATGATGGTGGGGGATGGTGTGACCTTCCTGTGTGGAATCCCGGGAATACAGAGGACGGGGACATCTCTCTGGTGGGTTCCCATTACTGGATCCATCTGTAGGAAACACACACACTGACTCAATACATTGTTTCTATGTGTTTATCAGATGATGGGGGATCTAGGTGGAGCCTCCGTACTGCTCTCTCCTTTACAATAAAGTCTCCTCTTACCCGGTGATGTGAGGGGCGGCGTGATTGTCCATCATGACGTCCTTGTAGAGATCCTTGTGTCCTTCTAAATACTCCCACTCCTCCATGGAGAAATAGACAGTGACATCCTGACACCTTATAGGAACCTGACACACACAATGATACAGTCACCATCCAGACTCACCCCTTGTCTGTTACTGGATAATGTCCCAGAATCCTCCTCACCTCTCCTGTCAGCAGCTCCATCATCTTCTTGGCGACTTCTAGAATCTTCTCCATGTTGTGTCTCTCGGGTTTTAGGGAGTCACATGGAGGCACTGTGATGGTCAAGTGATCACCTGACTTCACAAGAGGAAATCTCTGTATTGAGGAACCAATAGGAAAATGTTTTGTTAGAATTCTAGAATTTTTCTCACCTCTCCGGTCAGGTCTGTGTTTTATTAATGGAGATAAGAGTGATGTCATGTGACCTCCCAGAATCCTCCTCACCTCTCCGGTCAGCAGGTAGATGATCTCCAGGGTGAGGTTTAGTATCTTCTCAGTCATGTGACTCCGGTCCTCCTCCATCCTCATTTGTGCCGTTATCTATGAAGGTTTCCCTGTAGACAGATAACAGAGAATTATCTGGATTGGATGTACAATAATCGGATGAGGATATTATTATACAGGATTTATATCAGGAGGTATTATGAAGGTCAGTATGTACTTAAGCACTATGGTCCCCAGTGAGAAAATATTTGATTTGTTCACTATGATTCTTGGGAGTCTTATCAAATTTGACCTCCTGAATCACAAATTTCATTCTACATGTTTGGTGTGAGAAGAGGAGGAGATTAGGAATCAGGATAAAAGGTCAGGACAAGCAACAGACGAGCGCATCCAAGAGATGACGCCGGGGTCACTACACAGAAAATCAATCCAAGGAAACAACAGGGCAGGACGAGGAAATAGCAAGAAGGAGCTCAGAGACCAATGAGAATATTGCTCAGCAATGGTAGATTATCTCAGCATAGGATGAGCTCCTAGCGTTGTGCGCATAGTACACGTGCAGAGCCCGCCATTTCCCAATCTTTGCAGCTGAGCATCGGGAACAATTGGGATTATTACGAAAGGAAAATTACTTTGCACCTGCAAGTGCACTCACTGTAGATCTGAAGGGGACATGCAAGGAAAATAAAAAACAGCATTTTAGCTTGCACATGATTGGATGATTAAATCAGCAGAGCTTCCCCTCAGATCTACAGCAACTGAACTTACAAGTGCACTTGTAGTGCTAAGCTGGATTTTCCTTTAGTAAATCAACCCCAATGTCTCCCTGGCCTGTGATTAGCGCAGCGCCGTGCGACTTCTGGTGGGCTCTGCATGTGTACTATGCGGAACACGCTGGAGCTCATCCTTACTCAGCCATGACCTTACATAATGAAGGAGATGAGGGGGAGGGGAGAAATCACTTAAGGTGACCACAGATACTTGGAAATTCATCTGGTCAGCAGGGATCGGTCACATTTCCATTCATTGTTTGGTCACTGCCGGAATAAAAGTCCCTCGATCAGCGGCTGCAGACAATAGCTCCATCACTGATCTGTGTATTCTGAGAGCGGAGGAGCGCCCCCCCCATTGTCAGAATACAATAGTGCAGAGGGGAGGATTCCCCCATCCCCCTCCAATGTGTGGATGGGAGAATCGGTTCAGTTTTTTCACTCATCGCACTGGATGAACGATAAAACTGAATCATGAATGGCCAGCTGTGGAAGCAAGATATATTAATCATCAACTGATGCCACTGAAGGGGTTAATCTACATTTCCACATTATATATGTGCGTATCATCATCTGCTGGAGATAAAAGACGTCACAGTGACTATGGAGGAAGAGGACGGACATGACGGGGGTTACTGGGTGTAAATAGAAAATAAGATCTTATTACCTCCTCTGCTGCCTCTTCCAGCGATGTCTCCTCTCTACTTCCTCCCGACTCACCTCTCACCCGCAACTTCCTGTCTGTACCTGACATCACTTCCTGTCTTCCATAGAGAATTACTGTCTTGGTAAAAGTGAGATCACCACCTTGTGGAGCTCAGAGGAACTGCAGCCCTGAGAAACACCTCGTAGTGTGAACACGGCCTTGTGCTGTGTGTGTATGTACTGTATATCCTTATAGATGGGTCATCTCCACTCCCACCAAGGGGGATAGAAATATATTACTGCTCGGGGGAGGGGGGGGGGGACATTTTGGCCCCTTTGATTTTGCAGTAAAATTGATGTGAGATTTAGTCATGTAGAACATCTGTTATATGGATACAAAGAACCCCAGCCGAGAGTAAAGGGTGGAAATGGCTCCTGATCCCCAGATTTGGGCAATTATGTCCCCAATATAAATAGAAAAAAACCTGCGCTATGTGTAACAACTCAAATACCTCCAGAAATAACTTCTACCGGACTGCTGCTGTAACAAAGGTAAGTCTTCCCTTTATCACCTAGAAGAGTGGACCTGCAGAGAACACTATATTGAGTACAAAATATTGAATGATTACATGACTTTACACAGATTTGTAGTTTAATTAATATAGCAGCTAATATTATAAGGATTACTAATGAAGTAGGTGCAGGTAACTCTGAATAATGTGCCTAGAGTGCAGTGATCAGGAGTATATCATATACAGTGGTCAGGAGTATATCATATACAGTGGTCAGGAGTACTTCGTATACAGTGATCAGGAGTATATCATATACAGGGGTCAGGAGTATATCATATACAGAGGTGAGGAGTATATCATATACAGTGGTCAGGAGTATATCATATACAGTGGTCAGGAGTATATCATATACAGAGGTCAGGAGTATATCATATACAGTGGTCAGGAGTATATCATATACAGAGGTCAGGAGTATATCATATACAGAGGTCAGGGTCTTCTACTGACATTAATTAGAGAGAAAAGTCTCTCCTGTACGGTTCTCTCCTTGACATATCGTAGAATGAAGCCATATTGTTCTTTTAGTGTCATCATCCTGTGTTATGTCCATTTCCACACCGACACCAACATCTCCTCCACCATCCCGCTGTATTTGTTGTCTCACCATCTTTCCAATTGTAGCGCTACCCCCTCAGGAGCCGCTGGTTGTTTTTTGGGATCGGCGTATTTAAGTTACCTCTTACCGTTGTCTAGGGGTGAAGTGGATGAGTAGACCAGTGAGCGAATGTCCAGACAATAAATAAAGGTTTTCTGAATGCTTTATTCTCGGCCCAACATGACCAACATCAACATGAGGTAGAGAGGAAAGGTTGATGAAGCAATAGAGAACTTTGCAGTATCAGGCCTGGATATGAAGGGAGCAATCCTGCTCTCAGTAGTAATAAACACAGTTCGTCGCCACTCTAGCCAGAGTGGGTGAAGTGCCCCCGGACAAACTCCTGACACGAGTTTGGCGGCCGAAGCACTACTTTAAGGTTGCTGGGAGGAACAGGTCTCTGCCACAGACCTGGCTCTGGGGACCTCTGCCACAGGCCTAGTATTTGGATGAGCTGAATGAATTGAGCGAATCCTCCCAGTAAATTAAGTCAGAGTCACCAGGTGACAGTTGAAGTGTACCTGTCAATGTCCCGGTCACTAGATCCCCCGATGGTTCGTTCAGGCTCCTCAGATAACCTGCTTTCTGGGTTCTCCTTAAAGCCAATCCCCCACTGTTCAGCACATAGCTTGGGATCTCTTCAAAAGAGCTAGGGACCCAGCGAGTCACTGGGGCCCCTTTCAGCAACATGGATCTCTGCGTAGCATGCGACCCCGGCCTGGTAGGCCATATCGCCAGGGTCTGTTGGATGCGCACACCCTAAAGGTGGGTGCCGCACATGGAACCCGCGAAGAACCAACAAAAATGGCGTCTGCCACAGATATACTCTCCCCCAGCATGCCCTGCGAGGGAAAACTCCTCTAATTGGCTGCTGGGGAAAATTGGCTGCTGCCAGAACCCCTCTAGTTCCAACTGCCGCCCTGGGGTGGGATTGACACCCCTGGAGCGCAGACTGACCTACAGGACAGTTCAGGAATAACAGCAGCCCAGATTTAGCAAATTATGAATGGGAGCAAAATAACTCTCCCATTCCCCACTAACTTTAGCGTAGTGCCCATACTGAAAGTAAGGGGGCGCTACATAATAATGGAGATCCAGAGACTGACCAGAGTCTTCTCCATGTCACCAGACCACCTCTTCCACTACTATTGGGGTGCTGGGCCTTTCTATGACTACTCAGGACCCCCAACCTCTTCTATAGGATTGTAAAGATTTCTATCCTATTTACTAAGAAGCTGAAGAAGATGTCCATGATGTAGATGAGGGTTACATATAGTGGGCCAGATCCACATACATTTGGATCGGCACAGCACAGTATCAGAGATACGCCTTACCTGGCGTATATTCGAATCCTCAGCGAGTTCGCGCCGTAAGTTAAGGAGGCGTAGTGTATTTCTGGCGGCGGATTTCAAATTGGGCGGGTTGGGGGCGTGATTCATTTAAATGAAGCACGTCCCCACACCGAATGAACTGCGCATGCGTCGTCCAGAAATTTCCCGCCGTGCTTTGCGCAAAATGACGTCGCAACGACGTCATTTTTTGAACTTAGACGTGAGTTACGTCCATCCCTATTCACTGACGACTTACGCAAAAAAAAAAATTCAAATTTCGACGCGGGAACGATGGCCATACTTAACATGGCAAGTCTATCTATACGCCACAAAATACCAGCTTTAACTATACGCCGGAAAAAGCCGACTACAGATGACGTTAGAAAATGCGACGGCCGCGCGTACGTTCGTGGATCGTCGCAATTCGCTAATTTGCATACCCGACATGGAAAACGGCGCAAATTCTACCCAGCGGGCGCCGAAGTATTGCATCTAAGATCCGAAGGCGTACGAAGCCGTACGCCTGTCGGATCTTACCCAAATGCCATCGTATCTTGGTTTGAGGATTCAAACTAAAGATACGACGTGGGAAATTTGAAAGTACGCCGGCGTATCAGTAGATACGCCGGCCTACTTCGTCTGTGGATCTGGCCCAGTATGAGCAGCATCACCCTTCACTCTGTAACCAAGACCTAGTCTGGCAATGCCCAGAATGATACCACTTAGTCTCTGACCAATCTCACGGTTTGGATGGCTTTTATACTTATATCAGTGGTCAGTGTAGTGGTCCCTTACATTGGTGACCAATGGGAGAAAGACCCTCATATATTGTCATCAGTGGGAAGACAGCCCTCCCCCTTTACAGAAATTTGATGTCAGTTGTTTCTGAGAGACAGAAATAGTCCATTGCTCAAGGAACCCCTAGAACCCTTTGGAAGAACCCTGGCTGAGAAAGGATGGACTAGGCAGTAATATATTTCTATCCCCCTTGGTGGGAGTGGAGATGACCCATCTATAAGGATATACAGTACATACACACAGCACAAGGCCGTGTTCACACTACGAGATGTTTCTCGGAGCTGCAGTTCCTCTGAAATCCACAAGGTGGTGATCGTCTCACTTCTACCATAGAGAGAAGTCTCTATGGAAGACAGGAAGTGATGTCAGGTACAGACAGGAAGTTCCGGGTGAGAGTTGAGTCAGGAGGAAATAGAGAGGAGAAATCGCTGGAATCGGCAGCAGAGGAGGTAATAAGATCTTATCTTCTATTTACACCCAGTAACCCCGTCATGTCCGTCCTCTTCCTCCATAGTCACTGTGACGTCTTTTATCTCCAGCAGATGATAATACACACATATACCTCCCAACTGTCCCTGATTTGGAGGAATTGTCCCTCATTCACAACAAAGTCTCTCTTTCCTCCTCATGTTGGTCTGATTTATATACGTGTAGCGCTCACCCCGAATGCATACCTCCCAACTGTCCATGATTTCGAGGGACTGTCCCTGATTTCGAGCAATGTCCCTCTGTCTCTCATTCTCCTCATTTTGGTCTGATCAATATAGATGTATATAAAATGCAATTTTTATCTATCAAAAAGTGTTTCCCAGCACTAAACTTTCATCTGATTTCTAAATTGCTGCATTTGTAAATTCCAAAAGCCAATATAAAGAAATAGTAGTGGTAAAAAAAGCACTTGTGGGTTTAACTAATCTTATTTTTTGTACAATTCTCCTTTAAGGGGCGTGGCAAGGGGTGTGTCCTATGCCTGCATACTTTTGCTGATAGGTGTCCCTCATTCCCATCTTAGAAAGTTGGGAGGTATGCCCGAAGGAGCCGCTGTTTTGTTTTGGGACCAGCCTGCTAAGTTACCCTGGCGTTGTCTAGAGGTGTAATAGTGAGAGCAAAAGCAGTGGGCGAAGGTCCAGACAGTGAATAAAGGTTTTCTCAATGCTTTATTTTCCAGGCCCAACACGGCCAACATCAACATTAGTGGGAAGGTCAAGGTTGATGAAGAAAGAGAGAGAACTTTGCAGTATCAGGCCTAGATATTAAATGGAGCAGTCAGTACTGCTCTGTATAGTACCAATTTGTAACACGTCGCCACTCCATCTGAGTGGGTAAATTGCCCCCAGACAGACTGCTTTTTCACAAGTCTGGCAGCCAAGGTGTCACTCGGGATTTCTGGGAGAATACGGGCCTGTCTCACGGGCCAAGTACAATAACTGGGCTAGGTAGATAAATAAAGCAATCCTCCCAGTAGATTTCTGCGTTGGTCACCAGAAGACAGCAACATACCTGTCAGTACTCTGGTCACCGGATCCCCAATTGGTTTGTCCAGGCTCCATTGGACGACCTGCCTCCGGGCCCCCCTCAAACCGACTCTCTAATCGCACGGCACCCAGCCTGGGATCCCCTCAATCGAATCGGGAACCCAGCAAGTCACTGGGGTCCCCTTGTTCCTCCGCATTAAGGTTTTCGTAGACTGCAACTTTGGCCAGGTGGGCCACGCCGGCGGAGTCCATGGATGCGCGCACCCTGAAGGTGGATGCTGCACCTGGAACGGGACTCCACAAAGATTTTTAGAACACATGACACCTGTCACAGATATACTCTTCCCCAGCATGCCTTGCGAGGAAGAAACTTCTCTAATTGGCTGCTGGGGAAAACTTGCTCTGCCAGAATCCCTCTGGCGCCAACTGCTGGTCAGGGATGATATTGCATCCCTGGACCACAGACTGACCCAGCGGACATTTCTGGAATGACAGAAGTCCCAGAAATTTAAACAATTAGTGAATGGGAGCAAGGTAACTCTCCCATTCCCCACTAACTTTAGTGTAGTGCCCATACTAAAAGTAGGGGGGCGCTACATACATGTATATAAAATGCACTATTTATCTATCAAAAAGTCTTTCCCGGTGCTAAACCTTCCATCCAATTTCTACATTTTTCTGCTGCATTTGTAAATTCCAAAAGCCAATATAAAGGAATATTAGTGATAAAAATGCACTTGTGGGTTTAACCGATTTTTTTTAAATGTCTCCATTAAAGGGTGTGTCAGGGGGTGTGTCCTATGCCTACATACTTTTGCTAATAGAAGTCCCTGTGACGGTATCGGTATGATATCCCCGTCAACGTTCCCTTCTTCCCATAACGAAAATCACCCCAATATTCCACGAGGAGGGATATCCCTGGAATCGCCCAGAAAGCCACACATGAGACAAGCTTACTGCTAGAACAAGACACTTTATTGACACAAAAACTCAGCTTATATGTGGTTACAGCCTGTTAGGAACGCCCCCCTCACACAGTGGGGTTTCCCATACAGATTATAGGAGACAAGTCGGAGCCGACCCTGCAGACACGTTTCTTTAGATAAAGACATCAGCGGAGTTAATTACTAGGTGTAACAGCCTGACCACAATGAAGCAATCAGAATAATTTAACATGAGCCACTTATCTAATCATTGTAAACAGTAAGGCCGGTCTCCTTCCCACACACAATAAATCAATTACCATTTGAACTAGGGAGCTGGCTGAGGAAGGGTCATTAACATGTCAATAGCTTGTGACACATGAATCCATCTAACCCACAATTTAACCAAGCAGGGAGATTTACACTGACATCCTTCACAATGGCCCCCCTTTTTCTCCCTGCTCCGGCAAACCCGGTTGGACCTTCCCTGGTCCAGTAGGGTTGACGGGTTCAGAGCTGTTAGTCCGAGGTTAACTCCGTTTGGCGTGACTGACCTCCGTTGGTAACTGCTTCCGACTCAGGTATGCCACCGGGTCGTCAGATCACACGCCGGTCAGTCCCCAAGTCTTTGTGCGATCTGCAAAGTCACCAGAAGTCAGTGTGAAGACAGCGAATGGGTCTGTGCGCCGCCGTCTAGGTGTCCCGCTATGGGAGGGGGCAGGTTATGGCTCTGAAGTGACAATCACAGGAGATTCATAAAAAGAAAAAGTTATATTTGTTGAAATGCTGTAGCACTGGTGCTCAGAGTCCGGGGGGGGGGGGAAGAGGGGACTCAGAGCCCCATAAGGTCAGCCACCCCCTGCTCCCTCCGCAGCCGCCGGTTCTCCTCTTTGAGCTTCTCCAGCTCCATCTCCAGTTCATGGAGCCTGGGGGGGTCAGCCCGCTGTGACCTCAGGTGGTTGTTCTCCTCCTCCATGCGGCTTATGCACTCCTCCAGCTCTATGTACTCACGGATCAGATCCTGCTTGCTCATGTCCTGCAGGCTCTCCACGTGGTCCTTCATCATCAGGAACTGGGTGGTGGTGTAAGGGGCCACCGGTGGGCCCTTGGCGAACATCTCGGCCCGCATCTGGGGCGCCCGCTGCGATTCCATCTCCTCCAGTCGCTTCTTCTCCTCCCAGGTCCGCTGGTTATATGACTTCCAGGACCTCTTCTTCTTGGAGGGTAGCTGGCGGTGCCTCTTTCTGCCCAGCTCCCTCCAAGGCCCCTCCGGCTCATGGCGGTCGCCCATGACCAGCTGACAATGGTGTTCCCTGTTGTCCGTAATAACAGATTGTACCATGAGGGCTTCGTAAGGGGTGCCCAATGGTTCTTCCTGACCCAGCTCCTGGGGATCCCAAGCCGAGTCTACACAATGGGCTGCTGCTGGTGGGCGGTACCCCGGTTGAGACCAATTTGACCTGGTGTTGTCGTTCATGGGGCAATTCTGCTTGAAGTGACCCAACTGTTTGCACCGGAAGCAGCGTTGTTCGTTGTCCTCCTGGCGTGGGTAGCGAGGGCTAGATGTCATCGGTCTGTTAGGCGGTTGGTATCTAGCGGCTGGTGGGTGTGAGGGCGCCGTTGGTTGTGGAGGTTGTACCCGTGGTGTGACCTGGTTTGTCTTGCGAGTATCCGCATATTCATCCGCCAACTTTGCGGCCTCTGGTAGAGTCATGGGCCTGCGATCTCTCACCCAATCTTTGACATCCGTCTGGATGTGATTGTAAAATTGCTCCAGGAGCATTAGTTGCAAAATGTCCTCTGCGGTGGTGGCCTGGCTGCTGTTAACCCAGTTAGAGGCCGACAGGGACAGCTGGCATGCCCATTCTGCGTAAGAGTCTTTCGTGGTTTTGCGTGAGTCCCTGAACTTCTGTCGGTGGGACTCTGGGGTTACTGCATAACGAGCCAGGAGCGCTTCTTTAACCCGGGCGTAGCTATGGATATCCTGATCTGGCACGGTCCGGAAAGCATCAGAAGCTTTGCCTGACAGTTTGCCTGACAATATTGAAACCCACTCTCCTCTAGCTATTCGGTGCAGGTTACATTGTCGCTCAAAATCCGCCAGGAAGTTATCAATCTCACAGTCCTTTTCATCAAAACCTTTAAAAGCGCTAAACGGAATCTTCCTTGCGTCTGGTGTGCTGTACTCACTGTTCGGAGAAGGTGCGGCTGCTTGTTGGACTGCTGCCAGTTTTAACTGTAGCTCTGCGTCCCTTATTTCTTTAGCCTCCTGTAGTTCTGCGTCTCTTATTTGTTTGTCTCTTATTTCTTTAGCCTCCTGTAGCTCCATCACTCTCAGCACCACATCCGGTGTTGGGTTCGGGCCGAACCACGCTAGCTTCTCTCTTATTAGCTTGTTGGCTGGTGATTCCTCCTCCTGAATCACTGGTGTCTCCATCTCTTGTACTGCTGGCGTTGCTGCAATCCCGTCCTCCTGGTCTATCTCCATTGATTCTGCTATGATGACCCGCTTGGTTTTGTTGCTAGCAATCCTTCCACGAACTTCCAGTAGTTCTTCCAGTGTCTGCTTGGAATCCGGGTGTAAAGGGGAAAAGAAGGGAGGATCCCGCTGCTACCAACCAATTGTGACGGTATCGGTATGATATCCCCATCAACGTTCCCTTCTTCCCATAACGAAAATCACCCCAATATTCCACGAGGAGGGATATCCCTGGAATCGCCCAGAAAGCCACACATGAGACAAGCTTACTGCTAGAACAAGACACTTTATTGACACAAAAACTCAGCTTATATGTGGTTACAGCCTGTTAGGAACGCCCCCCTCACACAGTGGGGTTTCCCATAAAGATTATAGGAGACAAGTCGGAGCCGACCCTGCAGACACGTTTCTTTAGATAAAGACATCAGCGGAGTTAATTACTAGGTGTAACAGCCTGACCACAATGAAGCAATCAGAATAATTTAACATGAGCCACTTATCTAATCATTGTAAACAGTAAGGCCGGTCTCCTTCCCACACACAATAAATCAATTACCATTTGAACTAGGGAGCTGGCTGAGGAAGGGTCATTAACATGTCAATAGCTTGTGACACATGAATCCATCTAACCCACAATTTAACCAAGCAGGGAGATTTACACTGACATCCTTCACAGTCCCGTATTCTTATCTCAGAAAGTTGGGAGGTATGTACACATATATAGTGTGGAGTCGTACATTAACCCCTTCATGGTCAGAACATTCCCCCACTTACGGGGCCGAAACATTCTCTTCATTTCGGAATTGTGTTTTTTTTACATCTAATTCAGCTTTTCAGTTTATAACAACAGATTATACGATAATACGGGATGGGGGTTTTATTAAGAGGTGTATTTATAATTGGGGGTGCACCGAAATTTCATCGGCCGAAAATTGTGTTTTCAGCATATTGCCGAAAGAATAAAGTACCGATAATTGTGCAGTCGCGGTTGCCGTGCCTCCGGGGTCCGTCCATTGCGGGGTGTCATCCTGAAGGCTCAAGGTCCCATCCTCCCCTCCCTCTTCTTGCAGAGTGGCGATTTCCCTGTGTCAGGGAGCTGAATTGCCCGGGCCGTGGTAAAAACGTCACGCCTCCTGTGATAGACGGCACATTGATCCAATGCCGGGACATTGAATCAGTGTGACGTGATCACAGGAGGCGGGACATTGTTACTGCAGCCCAGGAAATTCAAATCCAGCTCGGTGACACAGGGAGATCGCCGCTCTGATCCGGGCACAGGCAGGCTGCATCTGACAGGCCATGCGGATAGAGAAATAGATGGACAGCCGCACTCCAAAAAGTCTTAAAAAAGACGTGCTCTTTATTGGTGGAAAAAATGCACAGCATACAATCAGCATACAGTGGGGAAAATAGCTGACGCGTTTCACATTGACTTTCAATGCTTAATCATAGCTATCTAGCGAAACGCGTCAGTTTTTTTCCCCACTGTATGCTGATTGTATGCTGTGCATTTTTTCCACCAATAAAGAGCACGTCTTTTTTAAGACTTTTTGGAGTGCGGCTGTCCATCTATTTCTCTATCCGCATGTCCTGTGCATTGCCAGCACCCATTTGGTTCCTGAGCAGACAGTGATTGCCTGGAGGTGCTCACCTGGAGCGGCAGCTTTCTCACCTGTGCATCTGACAGGCACTGGTAGGCAGCATCTTATGAGCACAGGTAGACTGCATCCACAGGCACTGGCAAGGCTTCATCTGATGGGCACTGGCGAGGCTGCATGCCACAGGCACTGGCGAGGCTGCATTGATCTCTTGTATCATGTCTGTAGTCTCTGACCATCTCCTGTATCATTTATGCTAGAGGTGCACCAAATGGAAATTTTGTAATACTATTAGCAGTGTGTTTAAGGAAGAGATTGCAGACATCATACAAGAGACGGTCAGAGACGGAAGACATGATACAAGAGATGGTTAGAGACTGAGGACATGATACAAGAGAAGGTTAGAGACTGAGGACATTATATAAGAGATGGTCAGAGACTGAGGACATGATACAAGAGAAGGTTAGAGACTGAGGACATTATATAAGAGATGGTCAGAGACTGAGGACATGATATAAGAGATGGTTAGAGACTGAGGACATGATACAGGAGATGGTTAGAGACTGAGGACATTATAGAAGAGATGGTTAAGGATGAGGACATGATACAAGAGATGGTCAGAGACTGAGGACATGATACAGGAGATGGTCAGAAACTGAGGACATGATACAGGAGATGGTCAGAGACTGAGGACATGATACAAGAGATGGTTAGAGACCGAGGACATGATACAAGAGATGGTCAGAGACTGAGGACATGATACAAGAGATGGTTAGAGACTGAGGACATGATACAAGAGATGGTTAGAGACTGAGGACATGATACTAAAGATGATTAGAGACTGCCCAGGGTACAGAGTGCAGTGGTCAGAACAGGCTTTCTCCGGGTCTTATACTGACATTAATTAGAGAGAAAAGTCTCTCCTGTACGGTTCTCTCCTTGACATATCGTAGAATGAAGCTGTATTGTTCTTTCAGTGTCATCATCCCGTGTTCTGTCCATTTCCACACCAACATCTCCTCCACCATCCCACTGTATTTGTTGTCTCACCATGTTTCCAATGATGGAGATCCAGAGATTGGCTGGAGTCTTCTTCTCCATGTCACCAGACCACCTCTTCCTCTACTATTGGGGTGCTGGGCCTTTCTATGACTACTCAGGACCCCCAACCTCTTCTATAGGATTGTGAAGATTTCTATCCTATTTACTAAGAAGCTGAAGAAGATGTCCATGATGTAGATGAGGGTCACATATAGTATGAGCAGCATCACCCTTCTCTCTGTCACCAAGACCTAGTCTGGCAATGCCCAGAATGATACCAATTAGTCTCTGACCAATCTCACGGTTTGGATAGACTTTCTCCTTTTCATTATTTCCAGGTGACCATGAATCTGAGTTCCAATATCTCCCCTGTGTTCTGCAGACAGATATACATTTCCCGATGTCTTATGTTGTACAGATCCCTCATGTTCCCCGATACGAGCTCATACATTGGACTTGTTCAACTTTCCAACCAGGAGGGAATGGACTTGGCAAGATTCTCCCCCTATGTTGAGGGTATGTGGTTTGGTATGGTTCAGGAGAAGGCAAGTTCACTCCCCACCCCCCACCCTTCCCTGCCCAGTCAGGCTGCATTCTCTAATAAGGATATGAATATGAATTTCTTGGTGGTGGGGGGTCCATACAGGTTTTTATACATTTATTAACAATACATTCACCGGCCAACCAGAAAATCCCCAGTCGACAGCTGAATAAGCCTGGTGGGTGTACATCACTGGGTGCTGGGACACTTGTGGCAACCAATCGCCTAAACAAGCCAAATTCTGTTCAAACCCAGTGCTCATTTGCTCAGTGGTCGCTTTTTTGGTCCATTACATTGGTGACCAATGGGAGAAGAACCCCTTATGTCAGTGTAGTGGTTCCTTACATTGGTGACCAATGGGAGAGGGACACCTTATATCAGTGGTCAGTGGAGAAGGACATTCTTACATCGTCATTGGAGGGAAGACTGCCCCCCCTTTCAGATCATTGATATTAGTTGCTCAAGGAACGCCTAGAACCCTTTGAAGGAACCCTGGCTGAGAAAGTCTGGACTAGGCAGTAATATATTTCTCTCCCCCTTGGTGGAAGTGGAGATGACCCCATCTATAAGGATATACAGTACCAGAGGTGGCTCTAGGCTTTGTGAGGCCTCAGACAAAACTTGGACATGAGGCCCCACTCACACCCATAATAGGAAAAATAATTCAAGTGATAAAATGTATAAATTTCATATATAAAGAGCCGTAAATCTTTTGAACTATGAATTCACCGTTTCTAGAATTTTCTCTCACCAATTCTTCTTGAGAGGTCAGAGACTGTGCAGACATGATACAAGAGATGGCCAGAGACGGTGCAGACATGATAAAGGATATGGTCAGAGACTGTGCAGACATGATATAGGAGATGGTCAGAGACTGTGGATACATGATACAGGAGATGGTCAGAGACTGTACAGACATGATACAGGAGATGGCACAGGAGTACCCCACATCCTTCAAAGGTCTCTGGGTGTCACGGGCCATTCTGTTTCAGTAACCACCTAACTTGCCTAATTAGAGAGCAGCCTCTATACAGTACATACACACACAGCACAAGGCCATGTTCAGACTATGGTGTCCTTTTATGAAAGTGAGATCAGCCGCGATCCCGATTCCCACCGCTGATCTCAGGTCATGCACAGTTTATGAAGCTGAGGTAATCAGCGGAGAACATGTTCTCTCCACTGATTATCTCAGCACAGTGGAATCTGTAACTGACTGTCACAGAAACGGAAAGCAGTTTATGAAGGTGCGATCTCAGCACCTCACTGGCGATCTGTGACAGAATTCTCACTTTCTGATTCACCATCTCAGAGGTGGAGAATCCGAGAGAGAAGCCGAAGCTGGCTGAGTATTGTGGAGGAAGAAGGAAGTCTTGTGTCTTCCATGCTTCACACACAAGCAGCTATACAGTCAGATCCCATCTTCCCCCCAATACACCCCCCAAAATGAGCAGGTTAGGAATTTATAGTGTATGTATATGTGTGTATATATATATATATATATATATATATATATATATATATATACATCATATAGCATATACAGTGAGGAAAATAAGTATTTGAACACCCTGCTATTTTGCAAGTTCTCCCACTTGGAAATCATGGAGGGGTCTGAAATTGTTATCGTAGGTGCATGTCCACTGTGAGAGACATAATCAAAAAAAAAAATCCAGAAATCACAATGTATGATTTTTTTAACTATTTATTTGTATGATACAGCTGCAAATAAGTATTTGAACACCTGAGAAAATCAATGTTAATATTTGGTACAGTAGCCTTTGTTTGCAATTACAGAGGTCAAACGTTTCTTGTAGTTTTTCACCAGGTTTGCACACACTGGAGGAGGGATTTTGGCCCACTCCTCCACACAGATCTTCTCTAGATCAGTCAAGTTTCTGGGCTGTCGCTGAGAAACACGGAGTTTGAGCTCCCTCCAAAGATTCTCTATTGCAGTGGTTCTCAACCTTCCTAGTGCCGTGACCCCTTAATAAAATTTTCCAAGTTGTGGGGACCCCTTACAGTAAAATGTTCGTAGCGCGGGTTGTCAGCACCCAAGGCAAGTAATTTGTGCCCACATACTTTTAGCACTCCCTGAGTCCCTTCCAGATGTACAGTATTAAAACCCCTTATGGTACATTTTAGGATGTACTACTCTCTCTTTGTTCTCTTTTCTTTCCCATTTATGGCTCTCCAGTCTAATTTTTGCCCCCCCCCCCAATCCCTCTCTTTTGCCCTCTTTCTTGTTCTTTTTCTTATTCTTATTCTTTTTCTCCCTTTTTCTTTGTTCCTCCCCCTTATTTCCTCTCCCTTCCACGTATTCTTATTTTTTCCCCCCCTTCTCTTACTCCTTTCTGGGGGAGTGGGGGGGAATGGGAAACAGATAGTGTTACTCACTGTGTCTCCGGCTTCACTGTGTCTCCAGCTCTATGGCGTCTCGCAGCAGAGACACCTATGCAGAAATCAGGAGATGGGGTCTCCTCCAGCCCCTCCCACTTCACATTCCTCACAAGTCAGCTGACCTCTAATCTCTGTCCCCCAGCTACAGTATGCTGTGACCTGAATGGGTGGCTGCGAAGAGACTGAGTGGGCGGCCTTGTGCTCCAGGAACAGCCCAGCTGGGCGGCCGCAAAAAGGCTGGGAGAGTGGTGCGGGCTTCAGGAACAGCCCAGGATTCAGTGACCCCCTGGCAAATCGTCATTCGACCCCCGAGGGGGTCCCGACCCCCAGGTTGAGAACCACTGCTCTATTGGGTTTAGGTCTGGAGACTGGCTAGGCCACGCCAGAACCTTGATATGCTTCTTACAGAGCCACTCCTTGGTTATCCTGGCTGTGTGCTTCGGGTCATTGTCATGTTGGAAGACCCAGCCTCGACCCATCTTCAAAGCTCTAACTGAGGGAAGGAGGTTGTTGCCCAAAATCTTGCAATACATGGCCCCGGTCATCCTCTCCTTAATACAGTGCAGTCTCCCTGTCCCATGTGCAGAAAAACACCCCCAAAGCATGATGCTACCACCCCCATGCTTCACAGTAGGGATGGTGTTCTTGGGATGGTACTCATCATTCTTCTGCCTCCAAACACGGTTAGTGGAATTATGACCAAAAAGTTCTATTTTGGTCTCATCTGACCACATGACTTTCTCCCATGACTCCTCTGGATCATCCAAATGGTCATTGGCAAACTTAAGACGGGCCTTGACATGTGCTGGTTTAAGCAGGGGAACCTTCCGTGCCATGCATGATTTCAAACCATGACGTCTTAGTGTATTACCAACAGTAACCTTGGAAACGGTGGTCCCAGCTCTTTTCAGGTCATTGACCAGCTCCTCCCGTGTAGTCCTGGGCTGATTTCTCACCTTTCTTAGGATCATTGAGACCCCACGAGGTGAGATTTTGCATGGAGCCCCAGTCCGAGGGAGATTGACAGTCATGTTTAGCTTCTTCCATTTTCTAATGATTGCTCCAACAGTGGACCTTTTTTCACCAAGCTGCTTGGCAATTTCCCCGTAGCCCTTTCCAGCCTTGTGGAGGTGTACAATTTTGTCTCTAGTGTCTTTGGACAGCTCTTTGGTCTTGGCCATGTTAGTAGTTGGATTCTTACTGATTGTATGGGGTGGACAGGTGTCTTTATGCAGCTAATGACCTCAAACAGGTGCATCTAATTTAGGATAATAAATGGAGTGGAGGTGGACATTTTAAAGGCAGACTAACAGGTCTTTGAGGGTCAGAATTCTAGCTGATAGACAGGTGTTCAAATACTTATTTGCAGCTGTATCATACAAATAAATAGTTAAAAAATCATAAATTGTGATTTCTGGATTTTTTTTTTTTTGATTATGTCTCTCACAGTGGACATGCACCTACGATGACAATTTCAGACCCCTCCATGATTTCCAAGTGGGAGTACTTGCAAAATAGCAGGGTGTTCAAATACTTATTTTCCTCACTGTATATATATATATATAATATATATATATATATATATATATGTGTGTGTGTGTGTTTATTTCTATGTGTATATATATATATCTATCAACATGAGAATCGATCTACAAAGCTTCATAAACAGGCACTCAGAGGAGAGCGATCTCCCCTGAGAATGCCTGAGAACTGAATAGCGGTATTTTACCGCACTTTCATAAAAGTACACCTATGAGACATTTCTCTGGGCTGCAGTTCTTCTGATCTCCACAAGATGGTGATCTCACTTCTACTATAGAGAGAAGAAGTCTCTATGGAAGACAGGAAATGATGTCAGGGACAGACAGGAAGTTCCGGGTGAGAGGTGAGTCAGGAGGAATTCGAGAGAAGACATCGCTGGAAGAAGCAGCAGAGGAGGTAATTAGATCTTATCTTCTATTTACACCAGTAA